>NW_022699253.1:294663-316863 GCF_011630105.1 Anneissia japonica | reverse complement strand
TGCTCATACGAAAATCATTTCATTTCACAATCGGTAACTTAATAGATTAACACTGTCTATAATAATGAGTTCCCACATTTGGTGTTCACTATTAACGTTGTTTAATTGGTATTTCAGCGTTTGGTTATCGTCTGCTAATGAACGAGCCACCGAGTGAATTTTGTCTAATTACCACACGTCTTTCTTCCATGAATATATGAGTCGTGTTTCGTATACACGTGTGACTGAATGCAGTAACGATATCTGTGGTAATGTGAATTAATCCAGTAAGTCATTCTCTCAAATACACAACGTGGACACTATGTAAGTAAAAAAAAAAAATATTTTTGAATTAAGGGATATGCGTGCTTTGTGCTACATGTAAGCCTCAGAACAACAGTACTATCGGGAAGCCTGACCGATAACAACTATCGACCGGTAGATTTAGAGGCAGGCTCTGAAGGGAAAATAATTAGGCCTATACAGTATGTTGTAAAACTGATTTTGAGAGTCATCATGGAACTGGAGAAAAAGGGGCTTAATCACATATGTAAATTTCATTTCGTAGCTGGATATTATGCGATATGACTTCTCATTCTTGAAGCTGTGGGCTTTATGTATTTTATTCGTATTGATCAGTAGCCTACATCTATATTCAGGTAGCGTGACCATTAACACTGTAACTATTGGCCTATCAGTCTGTAAAATCCTGTTTGATTTTTGGATACTCCAAATTACTGCCGTGTCATTATTCTTGGATTCATTTTATAAATTTTACTGTTCTTTAAATAATGATTTTACATTATAATTCATGTTCGTCTGACTTTCATCCGTTTGCAGACATATAATTTAGCGTTGATGCAGTTTTGTCATGCTCTCAATAATTTGGTCTACAATAGTGGTTTCGTCTCAATTTTAGGGTAAAATGGGAATTCATATTGTGATTAACATAGTATTATACCTAATGATGTATTAACATTTTCCAATGGAATCAAGGACTATAATATCTGCGATGAAGAGTTTGATTGAATTGGATTTATTTAGTGTAAACACCTAAGAAAACACCAGTGGTTTTCTGAGGTGGTGATTGGGCAGTACACCGGCAGAATCACCTACTCCCGACGGGCGTACTGTGCTCTTCAACGTGCATGTGGCTCATGTTGCACACTGGACCAACGAAAGACGTTCCGGTATTGAAACTTCAGCCTGAAACTGAAAAAACACATGGAGGGGGCAGCGATGGATAAACCGGAAACAAAGAAATCTCCACGGTTTAGCGCGCACACAGTGTCTACCACTAGTGTAGTGGACTGAGCTAGCTGCTCTTTTAACTGAGCTAAGCTAAGATCCATGAGGCCCAGAAAAGTCATCCTCCATCAATCCAAAATTAAAAATTTTACCACGGCTTATTTTTGCAAGAATAAATCTCCCTCTACTAAGCTTCTCAATAAAACTTGTTAGCAGAAAGAAAAAAAAATGTGGATTTACTGTCTTTCTATTTTAACATCCGCCAGGTTTTTGACCTATTCTCAACGATGGCTTGGTTATTTGATACTTTTTGAACTTCTTGTATCCCTATATACATATATGCAAGTTAGCAATCGTTACACTGAAGGATTTGGCGAAACATGTCTGTTTTGTACCGAGTTTTATAATAAAATTCATTAGGCCTTGCCTATATGGTATTGCGGTTGAAAATTATTGTGCTATTCTTAAGATATATGTATTTATATAACATATAATTTTTGAGGACGCGCAGGATTGTTAAGGATTAGTTGCTTTAATCGGATTCGGATTCCCAACAAAGCTCCAATTGCCAAGTTTGTTGAGGCGTCTGCGTAGACCGAAAAAGGTTCCGGGTTTGAATCCCAGTTCGGTCAACTTTTTTTACACTCACATATTCCTCGAAAGCTTCTACTTTTTCTTCACAACAAAGATTTTGCCAAATTGCGACCTAGAAAACTTGTGCCTGCCATTTATTTAACAAAGTATTTACCAGATAGTCATATCTTTTATTTGGTCTTTTATATTTTAACTCTTTTACACTTTAGACTGTAAAGTATATATTGTATATTTTTACATTCACTTTGCTTGTATATGACAATAAATGGAATCTTGAATCTAAAGCCGGTTACTAACTGCGTGCGACGGCGACGCGACAGCAACGCGACGAAGAACGCACGCACGCAGTGATATAATGTATATGTATATATATATATATATATATATAATTTACTTGTGCCAAAATTATAATTTCAAAAGATACAAACGTATAGTATAACAGAACTAAAAGAACAACTACATTTCGGAAATAATCATAATTTACGTTTGCGAGTGTTTAAGGCCTCGGGGAGACCTTTTTATTTTTCCATATAATACCGGCAATCGATATAATAATCAGATTATTAAATGAAGGCAAAATAGAAATTCGATACGATTGCGGCTGACAAGGAAGATTCGTTCATGTTCATATTCGTGCGTATGGAAAGCCAGGCACTTAGGTCCTGGAGATATATCACATAATGTCTCCGTCTCTGAGTCGTGACAGAGACTTCAATGAGAGCCTTTTATATATCCCATAAATAATCGATTTAATAATCATGAATACGAAATAAGAATTTGATACGAGTGTGGCTGACAAGGTAAATTTGCGTGTTCATATTTGTGCGAAAAGTGAAAAGTTCGTATGTAAAATCATCTTCTATGCGTGTAGAAATAATTATTGGTTCACGTTTAGGGTTAGAGGTATGTTAACGCGAATGCGCAGTAATGCCGAAAGTAATGTTAGGTTAATATAACACCGGTTTCTGGTAAATTGAAAACATGATACTATTTCAATAAATTAGAAGAAAAAATATATTATGAATGTTTTATAAACAGATAACGAGTGAGAATTGACTCAAGGCCAACGGTGTTTGAGATCAATAAAACAAAAGATATCACACTAAATTGCCAATCCACGTGTTTCACTTTTTGCTAGTGACAAACATGTCGTTCACCACTGGTGTATGTCTTCAAATGGATGAATCGACCAAAAAGCTATGTTTATAGATGTAGGAAATATCAACTGAAATCTAAAATCTAAATGACGGAGAAGTGGCCGGCGTTTACTATGTTTTACTTCAATATTATTCCTCTTCACTTACCGTTTAACATCTATTTAATAGTATCTCTTCTAAATTTGTACTCTATCTTGTTTTAAAATGAGGTTGTATCATATTGATATCTGTCTTAAGTGTTCTTTGCAATGATAATGTCACGAGCAAGTGCGCTCCAAACAAGTCTACAAGAGAGTGAAATAACAATGTCCAAACACTACACAAAGCCCCAAATGGTTCAGTTTTTAAGATGTCTGCACACAACAAGCACAGGACCCGAGTACGACTTTACAAAATGTACATTTTGAGATAGTTGAGTGATAATATGCAATTTGCTTTAGAATTAATTATTGATTTAAAACTTGTATATTATCACTCAACTATCTGAATGTTAATTTCTATGTAAAAATGTGACAAAATATTTTATCGGAATAAATTTTAGTATGTTTCGAAACACGCGTAGATGCACCTTCTTCATAGGTGAATAAATATATATAGAGTGTTCGAATAAAGTATTACAGTGTTACAATAAATAAATTGTGTAATAACATTCCTCTGACGTATTGGAACCTGCGACCTTTCGCTGTCAAGGCGAGCGTCATAACCATTAGACCACAGAGGCATCAACAGAACAGATTCAAATTACCGCCAGATAGACAATAGATACGTACGGCTGGAAACAAATAATTGCATATAATATAAATAAAGATAACACTGTTAAATAATATTTTCTTCTTATAGGCCTATATTCTTCTTTGATGATTCTTTTTATGTATTCTTCTTTGATGATTTATATTTTATTTAACAGTATATATATATATATATATATATATATATATATATGTTTATGTTTCTGTATATATAACATACGCTAATGAACACCTGAATGTGATAGAATTCAATATATTGGTAGCCCCTTAGGCCTACTGGAGTGACCATGAAGTATCAATTACTCATCTTTCAGACGGTAAATTGGCCGGAGACATAGCAGCTGCTACATAGGGTAATGGAGCGAAATTGAATAGCCACGCCACTGGACACGAACTCGTAATTACGTTTGAAGTGTCATTCTCGGGCTTGACGTCATCGTATTTGTAATACTTCATTTTGTTTTGCAGTGACAGTGCACCAACATTTGTTATAATTACTAGAATGGGTAATTGAAGTCAGCACTATCATTAGTATCATAGTATCAAAATCCTCACATTCGCCACAATAATCAACGTCTTCCTCATCAGCATTGTCACCGTCATCGTCATCATCATCATCATCTTCATCACCATAATCATCAACATCGTCATCATCATCATCGTCATCATCATTGTTATGCCATGACCCTGCTGACGGAGCGGTGCGATTCGGATTCCCAGTCGTAATGAGCATTGGATCCGTACTCTCACTGTTCGTTGGTGTACGTGTCTCTTAGATTTTCTGTCCTCGTGATTAGGCCTGTAACATACTATTTTTTTTATAAGTTTACATTGTGAACCCATCAGAAAAGAGCTGTACCCCTGGTCTAATGGGTGACCAGTCTAATGAGTGTTCCTAATTCTGATTGTTCTTTTCTTTTGTTTTATGAAAGATGTTTCATGTAACTTTGTGACGGCACAAAGTTTGGATGTTTAACATATCGCTATATATGTTTGTATTTATTGAAATGAAAATGTTCTTTCCAGAAATCTTCTTTTATGGACAATAAATGATGACTGTAGATACTCCCCTATGGTTGAAGAGGTTCATAATAATGTAGTGATACGAGAATGTCAATGGAAAACGCTCTGTATACCTTGTTCTTGTAATTTGATGTACGGTATCTTGTAATGAAGTTGTCTTCACGTTTTGTGTTTCATACCACTTTGTTTTTTGTATAAAATAAATAAATAATAATAATAATAATTTATTATTATTATTATTATTATTTTTTGCTTCCATCTCAGTAGTCAATATTGGTGCAAACTGGTTTTATTCAGTTCTATTGTACATATATAACAATATTACATAGATTCAGATATAAATATAATTATATTGATAGACTATAATAACCCTAATAAATATTTTAATATACCAAATACCAACAAAGGTTAAAGCTGTGATTTCAGGTTTTGCGATATGGATCATGCATTCTGATCTTTGCGAATATTGACTGTAATTTAAACGAATCATTGCTGAATGCGATATATTTTTAAACTACAGCCTAGAGTATACAGGTAGAAAGTTGAGCTAAACTTGTGCTTGTTTAAACCATGCTTCTCTCAAATTCTCTACTCTGTCAGCAGCTGTCCATCTCAGGAAATTAATTCACAAATAAATGAATTTTAGAAGAAATCCATATATCGGGACGCACATGACCTAAAAATATATTTCTATTTATACGGTTCTAGTGTCACACCAACTTCCTTCTCGCCATCCCCGTGAATTCGCTAGACGTGCGAGCGTTGATAATGAATTTTCTAAACGAGATGAAGGGGAGGGTCGAATTTTCTGACCAAGAGGCCAAAATCACTATGGGTTACGCTGAGGGCTGGTGGTAGAAATTCCAGAAACTCCGGCATCGAGTCCTGAGTATGATCACAAGCAGTTAGTTAAATATTTAGGCTGGTCTGGGTGTTTACATTTGAGCATGTTATCGTTATGTCAGTGTGTTTACAGTAAATGTGGCATCTGGTAAGGAGGCGCACATTTTAGCAAGTTTAACAGTTGTTAGTAAACTAATCATACTCTTTTTTCGTGGATGTCTCATTTTGATATACGAATTTACATATGGCGCATAAAAGTTACATAAACCGAATCAAGCTATTTAAATCGTAGGTGTAAATGAGCTCACACATAATGCGTTCTATGTTATGGCTGAGACAAGTTTTGGCAACACGTGTTACATTTTTTTTTCCTTGCCTTGGCTGCATTGCACCAAAGTATTGTTATTTATGAATGTGAATGTTTATGAAGACATATTCAGGCGATATATGTTTTTAATGTTCTTGTATCGTAGTTAAAGTAATAGCCCTAAGTATCTTACGTGGTTGATATGATTTAAACCGTATAATGGATGGACACTGGGCGCGTCTAACATAATTTGATAATGTCACACGAATGTTTAGGTACATTAATATTACACATTGTGTTACAGTCATTTATATTCTATGTGGAAATCAAAATGTTTAAAAGACTGACATACTAATTATATAGATCGTTCCGGGCAATAGAGTCTATCGACAAAACTCCTTATAAATTGTTTGAAAATGTCCTTCCGGCGTGGACTGAACCTAGAAACTCTCGATGTCAAGGCAAGCGTCATACCAATTGATTACACGGGCCCGATGGTAGGTATATATATGAAATATGGGATTCAACAATAATTTTGATTAGACATTTTATTATTAAATACCGTAGTTTCGTGACACGATGTTCCACTATTCAGATAAAATTGATGATGTTACTCTGGAATACAATATATATATTATATGTATTGTTATCCTTTATTCGAACACTGTATTAACCTTTCTTTAATGATTTATTTATATATATATTATATATATACATATATATAATTTATATATATATATATAATTTATATATATATATATATTTATATATACATATATATAATTTATATATATACATACATACATACATATATATAATTTTAATATATATGTATAATTTAAGGTATGCTGCGTAGCACTGAACATATATAAATATAAACAAATAGTGCTACATTTTAGATAAAAATGATGTTATAAAGGCATCAGGTATAGCCTATCAACTGACAAATGTCTACAACGTAGGGCTGTGGTAAGACCAGAGAGAACTCTGGGTAATCGCAGCTGAAGTGAAAGTAAAGGAACTTTTTCGTTGATAGGCTATGCCTGATACGTTTATTAATTGGCCCTAAAGTTGTGTATATATATATATATTGTATATATATATAATTTATATATATGTATAATTTAGGGTATGCTGCGGAGCACTGAACATATATAAATATAAAAATAGTGCTACATTTTAGATAAAAATGACGTTATAAAGGCATCAGGTATAGCCTATCAACTAATATATATATATATATATATATATATATATATATACACATACATACATATACATATGTATGTATATATATGTACGTATATATATATATGTATATATATGTATACATATATGTGTGTAGGCCTATATATATATATGTATATATATAGTGCCACGTATGTTCCACATAGCCTAATCAAATTGGTTTGCAACATAGAATAAATTGATGTTAGTCGTTGAATCTTAGAACATAAAACGTTATTAAACAAATTGAAAAATATATAGGCATATATATTACGACAAGGATCGCCAAACGGTTACAGCAACATGTAACAATTTATGGACCATATGGTCGTTATGACAGTGTTCGATTGATAAACTGATTAACACCAGTTTTAAAGTCCAGCGTTATTGTGTTCAGTTATTAAGAATTTGAATATAGTGTGTCCAGGCGAATTGTGATAAATGGTATTTTATTCTAATGCTACCAAAGGCGCTACTATGGTTGTTGAGCCGTAATCTGATTTTGTCGCCCGTTTTCCCAAGGTTACATGACTACATGTTGAAGATGAGCAATTAAGAGAGTTTTTTGGTAAACATCTTTCATGCGAAGTTCCACAAAATGTCTGAGTATTTGTAACACTCTCACACGCTTATATTTATTAGTAGGCCTATATAACAAATAATAGTTGACAGACACAAGTGCTGCAATATACCGGTACTTTGACGTAGTTGCTTAGTTGAGACACAAATATTTATTTGTGCGTCTTTGGTTTTATATTAGGCCTATTATTATTATTATTTTTATTATTATTATTATTATAAGTCATTAAATAAATAAGATTTAATTAGTATTATATTAGCACAGGCGCCTCACGCCTATCTGTACAGGCGGAGTAATATGGTTTAGGTCAGAGGTCATGCCTTTCGGTTAGCTACGAGACGCTCTCTGAAAATTAATATGGCGCCAGTTCAGACAAGAGGCGAGTCTCTCTAAACTTTTGGTTAAATTTATTTATTATTAAATTTATTATTATTATTATTATTGTTGTTGTATTTGTTGTTATTTTTTTATTTTTCATCTTGTGATACACTTTAATTGAACATGCTTGTGTGTTGTACGCAATTCAAAGAATATTGAATAATACAAATAAATGAGTTGACATAACACTTGAACCTAGGCCCTACATGTGTAGTATCTGTTTTTTCCCTCAATTTGCTTCGTCGTTACGGTAATCAGAAGTAGACGCTAGATTGGGGCTATTTTGTGCTAACGTATTTAGTCCTACCAGGTATGTTAACTTCCACCAAACATCAACAAGAGCATGGCAATTTTTTCTACGCCACATGATTAATTGGCACACTCACAAGTTTAAAGTCATGTCTTACTCCAAGCCCTAGTTAATCTTCATACATCACTATCCTTTATCTTTCCGTGATTCAGCGTCTAATTGTGCACGTAACGTATACTCTCACGAAATTGTTATACATCAATTGACTTCAAAATGTTCCACTGGCAAAATTATCCCACATCCTCTACTAGATGCCAATGACTAGATACAGGACGCCCTCATATTTTTCCATGATTTAATAATGTAGCCAAAAAATAAGCGAGTGCTCTACATTCAAATAGTGAAATCGATTTAAGGGCCTGGGACCATTCGCATACCGGAATTGCTGACCAACTTAACTCAACTGGTTCATGTGCTTTGTAACACATTTGAACGTACAATCTAAAGAGTTGAGGAAGTAATTATTAAAATCGTCAGGTAGCTGCATCGAGACTAGGTGATTGGAAGGTAATTGCTGCGAGCAATTGACATTTCCCTTTGCCTTTAATTCGCTTAGTTTGCAAGGTGAACTTATCCATCTTCTTGCATTTTGATATGCGCGCGTCTGATTGTTTGTAATTGAAGCAGGCAGAATAAAGCGGTGTCCATTCTGTTTATGTTATAGAACAAGAGGATGAATGAGTACCACTGAAGTTAAAAAATGTACACAAATTAAAGCATCGCTAAGATTCAAGATCAAAACATACACCGGCAGGTGAGTAAAAAAGAAACAGTCGTCTAAAACGTTTGCATGTTTTCATCGGCCGGGGCTTACTTGAACCACTTTGACGATGCATCGGAGTATATAAGTCGACAAGTACAAATTTTCACGATCATCCACTTTGTCTACTGTAATATTTGCAGTGATTTGTTTAGTTTATATAATTTCATGTAGGATTACCAAATATGAATTTCTGTCACTTAGAGTCGCTCATTAGTTGAATGCATTGCATTATGATTTTCTCTGAAGTTGTTTCAAAATAGTATAGGCCTATATCCATTAATAAGTTTGCGACGTAGCATGAAACAAACTCCAAACAAAATAGACATGATGTGAATATGACCTTTATTTAGATTATCATCAGGAATATTATAAAGTCTATAAAAAAGAGCCTACAGAACACCAATCGATGAGAACAGATCAAACCTATTAATGATGGTGATGTCAATATTGCTCCTCTAATGATAATAAAGATGACAATGATGGCGATGACGATATTGATGATAATGATGGCGATGATGATGATATTGATGATAATGATGGCGATGATGATAATATTGATAATAATGATGGCGATGATGATGATGATAATGATGCTGAGAATCACGGTCTGAAACGCCTATTAATCAGAATGCAGTTTAATTGAATTGTATACTTAACATCAAGTTCCGAACGTGGATGTTATCAGTGTATGAACTGCAAAATTCCATTTTTGTGGAAGTGAACTTAAAGTAGCTATACATCGAGTCAATCTATCAACAAATTTCGCATCCACTTTGCGTCCTGTTATATCAGTCTGTTAATAATAATAATAATAAGGTAAGAACTTATATAGCGCCATTTAAAAAACCGAAGTAATTATCAGTGGCGCTTCATGTTATTGTTGGAATAAGTGCGTTTTGAGTGATTTTTTAAATAAAGCGATTGATGTTGATTTTTTAATGTGAAGTGGTAGTGTGTTCCAGAGTGTGGCTGCAGCAAATGAAAATGATCTGTGTCCGAAGGTCTTAGTGTTGGTGCGAAGGACAATAATTAAATTGAGATCAGATGAACGTAGGGAACGTTAAACCTCCAGTGGTCTCCTTCATGTCAGTGGCTGGGTGCTACGGGTTGCCTCATGATTTAGGCGCGCACGCACAAAAATCGTTTCGTTTTTGGATTACGACGTCTTCTCACGGAGAAATCCACTGTAAAGCTGGGAGAAATGCATTATCAATTACTAGTTATTTCTACGCAAGCGATATTTTGTGGCCTATAATTCATAGCTGTAATTCCTAGCTTTCAACTTCGAAACTGAATGAATAATAGGTGAGTCAGTGAGTGACCCGCAGTTCGGAGCAAGTATTATGTATTGTATTCTACATAAATTATCTAATACCTGAATGGAAGTAAGTCTCCCGGTGTGGTGCCCAATTACCATCAGAAGGATCCCGCTGGAAGTAAGTCTCCCGGTGTGGTGCCCAATTACCATCAGAAGGATCCCACTGGAAGTAAGTCTTTCTGACCTTCGCATGTTATACTTGGTGCTCACATTGAATAAATCCAACTTTTGACAATAAAAATAATTTCTCCACACGTTTAGAGCAACGTGTCTTCTAGCAGCCCCTGGCGTAAACTTGCATATTGTGTTGAATAAGCATTCCTTTTCTACAGTATTCTAGACGTAGACCCAAAACATCTCACTCACAGCAGTATTGATTGTAACACTAACATTTACCAAGTTTAGCGGAATTAATGTAATGTTTAGGTTAAACGTTTTTATTGTATACAAAATAGGCCTGAGGGTCCCGTGCTGATAGAGTGTGCGCTGCCAGTTTTATTTGATTTGAATTTATTCGGAAGTACTACAAGAACAAAAAAAATTATATAAAAGAGGCATAATACAACTCCCCCCCCCCAAAAAAAAACAAAAACAAAAACAAAAACAAAAACAAAAACAAAAACAAAAAAAAAACAAAACAAAAAGCCCCCGCTACCATGGAACCCTAACCCTAACCCAACAAAAATCATTCCAGTTTATTTCCATTGATGTCCATTTCACAAACGGCGATAAAAAGTAAATACATGTAGCAGGTAAAATCGTATTAGCAAAATATATAGTATAGTTAGATTTTTACATTAATTTACGAATAAAAACAAGTTTATAGAAGTGTTAAAAAGCAGGACAAATCCTAATGCCTAATCCAGCATTCATTGGTAATAGAAAAGGAACATATACATTTATACTTTTTTCTTACATTTTTAATAACTAGCTCATTTTAATAGGAGCCAAGTGGATGTATACATTTCAATCATTAAAACTAACTAAATCGAGATAATCAAAGAAAAAAACCACACGCTTTACTTAAATATGATAATACGAAAGCAGTGAGCTTTAAAAGAAAGCATTATTGGACACAAATGGTCGTGTTGGGCCGCCGCTTGCATCAATTAAATTAAATTAAATTTAAAAAAAAACCATTTATTTACTTTCTCAAAGTCTTAATAGGCCTAATATTATTTATGGAAAATTATAATAAAACGTTAATCAAGTGGTTTTCATATACTAAATAAAAAAGATTCGGAAACGGAAGAAGGCAAATTCCCAAAAATATTTGAAGTCAAATCTTGTGTTGGGCCAGCATCGGTATTGTATTGCGAGAATACATCAGTATATGGTTCTCAGTCGGGCCAACTACACACCCTATGTTGGGTTTGAACCAATTCAGCAGATAGGTTTAGAATCAGCTATGTTTAAACACATGATCATCTGTTGTGACCTAACTTCAGAAAATCTGCTAAACGACACTGAACTCTCTGTCAGTATTACGCTCTTTATGTATTCTTACCTATTTTTTTTTAATACCCTTAGTGGTGACGTATGAAATACCTTTATGTCATTGACGCATTGTTCGTTCATATACTTTCGATCCCAAATTTTGTCCAGTTAATTCAAAATGTTGTCTCTTCGTCATAATACACCGAATTATTCACTAGCTATGACGTCACAAAATTATTGACTGTTTGGTACGATTACAATAACAACCACAATACCCTACTTTAAACCACTTATCGATTTACTGAATTTATTTTCACTCGTTTAAAATACATTGATTAGCAGGAAAAATACTTCTATAACGTTGTTTACACTACAAATAATTTATAGTTTCTTAAGAACAAATTTGTTTCGGTCTTTATTTACATCAGACTAAATACGATGGGTTTTGACAAGAAAAATGAACATTTACGACGGCTTTGGTCAGGGTAGACGTGACTGAGGGGCAGTGGTGGCGCCAGAGGGGGCTGGGGTCTATATCCCCCTCGTCTGGTGGAGCCTAGCCCCCGGGCCACGTCGGGGAAGACGAGTAAATTCCGTCGGGGAATAACAAAAAATTAGAAAAAAATGTTTTTACATGCCTGTTCGTTTAGCAACCATATAGCCTTCATTGACCTATTTGTGTACAGTTTGTGTTAACTTTTCATCAAAATAATACCGTAACAAAAACAATATTTATTTTATTTATTTATTGCACATCCAACAGTGTATACACCAATTGCAGGATGAAAATATAAAATTTAAAAATAAATAATACGGTAATAATAATAATAATAATAATAATAATAATAATAATAATAATAATAATAATAATGATATAATAACATAAATTCACGTGCCGTCTTATTGTAAGTTATCCGACTACCATATACTGTATATTACTTTTCACATTGAGTTAAGCCCATAAAACAACAGATATTCTTCTTCACAATGAATTAATTTCGTTCAAACAACTATTGGAACGTAAGTCAGTAGAACAGTGTCAAGTGTCAAAACAGCGTTTTGACAATATTTTTTAAAATGTTAGTGCATATTAATGTTATGTATTGAAATAAAATTTAAAAAAATAATACAAATGCCCCTCTCCCCGTTTAAAAAATTCTGAATCCTCCCCCGTTAAATGGAACTAATTAAAATGGTTTACGTTCTACTATGACAAATGCTCGTTTAATATCCTCATGATGCTTGGAATACATCTTGATCAGGGAAGCAACCTCGTGGTTTACAGATTTCAGGCAAAATTTCCAAAATTTATAGCTTCAGTTTGAATTAAAAGTTGTACTGTGACGTTCCCGGTGACATTGTTTTTTCTTAATTTTTCTTAATTGGTGGCCTTACAATTTACAATAAGACATTATTCTAACTGTATTTGTTGTTAATAATTCACAATCGCATGGATTATGAAAAACCTGGATTTCGCCAGGATGGGAGGATAGTATTGTAATGTACCGGTACGGTGTTTTAAAAAAAATAATATAAAATGTAAAACGGATTTGAAAATAAGTTAGTTGGTTACATTGCATACCGTACTCTTTGTTTCCCGTTGTTTTATCCAAAATTTTCGATTTTGGAAGTTAATTTCGACATTAAAAACATATGATGTCATATTACGGTAGCTTGATGTAAAATAACTAATAAAAATTCACCAAAATTCGTCAAATATCCCTTTTATACAGTAATAGTGCTGTCTCTTATACCCATCTAGATGTGTATAAGAGACAGCGTAGGGCCTTTATCCCCCCCCCCAGTCGGGCTGATTCTGGCGCCATCACTGCTGAGGGGATCTTTTGATTTGAGGTACACATTCTTCTTACATGTCATCAAAATCATGTATGAAAATGGGGACAACAGTCACATTGTATCGAGCAGTGATTTGGAACACCGCGCCACCACCGGTTGGTTATGATATTACTTTAGGGAGCATGGAGTCAATTCCCTTATTCGATGTCTTATTTTATACGACTTTAATAGAAGTTTATGAGAAACTCACAATGTCATTTATATATTTTTTCTTGTTTATTGTGCCATACCTGTATATTTACCAAAACCTACACGACATTACAGTTAAATGAGAATGCAATCAACAACGCAATTCAGATCATTGTCCAAGAATAATAAATATTAGTTATTTCTTAATTCACATATACAGGATAATCTTTCACTTAATAATAATGATCTGACGTGTAGATATCTGCAGTAGATATATAATCACATATGCCAAGGCTAAAAGCATCAACTGTCGGATTACAGAGGCATATATGATCAGAACGAAATGTACATGTAACCGCTATTAGTACAATACTCGAGTTTGCTACTTAAAAGACCGAGGTGAGCGGGGCTGTGTTCTAAGGAGATTTATGGCACTTCAGAATCACAAATAGAAAATTTCCAAATAAAGAAGCCCTTGGATTGCAATGCATAGGTCCCTTAAGAAACGTAATTATCATACAACTCTACTCTTTTTGTATATTGAAACTGATGTTTTTCGTACACATATTATTATACTGGAGTAACCGCGCTTTGTTTCTTCCGTTGAGCTAGGTAGATTACTGTCACCAGACCTACCAAGTCTCACGCATTAGGGTATTCTGTTTAGTTTCTCTTTCCAGTCAAGTGGACATTGTATTATTTGTGGTGAGGCCGAACTCATCAATTAATGAATCGTTCGGCTAAACTTCACTCATGAATATGTTGCTAAAGTCCAACCAGGGGTGGCGCCAGCGGGGGAGGGGGCGGGGGCAGGGCCCCCTTCGGGGAAAGCCCCCCACCCCCTACGTCGGGGAGAAAAAGCACAATTCGTCGGGGGGTGGGGAATTATATGTATTTTCTACATATTAGTAGACTCTAAAATCGATTAAATAAGCCTTTGAAACCCCTAAATTTTCGGGGCTTCGCCCTCTGGACCACTTCGTAACTTTTTAATCGAAGCCCGACCACGCCCACTTTACGTTCGTCGGGGAAATCTGACCCCTCTTCGGGGGCATCGGTCCCCCCGTCGGGGACCTCACCCCCGAGTCCAACGGAAGGATAGCGTAAATGTGAGGTAAAAGTAAGAGGGTATCATAACTACATAACCCGAGTACTATATAGTACTCGGGTTATGTAGTTATGTGTTACACATTATAGTATCACAGATGATAGGAGCGTCCATGTCGCAGCCCTGGGTAAAGCTTCCTATCACCACCATGCGCAACAGAAGACTGTAAGATCAAACAATATCAGACTAGGCCCTATGATTATTATTCAGTGTGTGTAAAAAGAAGACAGAAAACAACTGACAACCGTTAGGGAAATTGTGTTAGGAATGCATAATTAAGAAGCATGCCACGTGCCACATGGGTTATCATATTTAGAATATTTAAATTTCCGAACTTGACGTCAGTGAAAAATGCCTAACAACCCCAATGCATTTAAACGATACTTATAGATATAGATAATTTTACCAGTCCCAATTTATTCGTTAGGCAAGAGGTGAAATTTTATAATCCTGTGATGAGTGTTTTACGTCGGACACTCCTTTTATACAGTAATAGTGTATTCAGTTTCCTGTGATTATTACTAATTGTGATAATATTCTTCGATCGTGCCACCATTATAAAGTGTGCCAAAGTTCAAACGGGGGCCCATATTCTTTTTGGCTTGTTTCACTTTTTCACCATTATCAATTATTCTTCACCTCCTAACATTAGGCGCTACGTCTTATACTCGATTGAGTATCCATATTCAGTGTATCCTGTTTATTGTAAACATGCTGAACTCTGAAGCACGTGAATGACTGTCACTCGTTGCCGTATGTATTTTGGGGCGCGGGTGCAAAACCCTTTTTTCTCCCCAGAAAAGGGTGCCCACCCTCTGAAAATTTGCCTTGCAATGAAATTGCACTAAAGTAGTTAAAAATTATCTCGCAACATAACTGAACTAGCTCCCTCTCTTTTTCACATCATATCCAAATGTTGATCTCATAGATACTTCTCTGCTCCATCGTCTGCCCCGATCTAACTTGTATTGGTAGGCCTATCTAATTAGATACGGTAGTTTCCTCTAGTAGGCATATGTCTTCGGTTTTATTGTGTCTCTCGGGGGCAAAGACACTATGTTATGATCTGGCAATTAAAGATGGTGGAAAGGGTAAATCCGGTGGAGGTGCATGATGGGTCATGTGTCATCTTAAGTACCCGTATTACGTCTGTACAAAAGTCATAAAATAAATACAACACCACACATTTCCTGATAACTGAATCCAATGTGGATACATTGGTAAACATAATACAGTAAGGCAGTATAGGGCATAGACACACGCTCCCACTGGGAGCCTAATTTCAGTGTACCCCCGATCCAACCATGGAGATGTGTTGGCCGCAGTTGTTTCTGACATCTTACGAGACCATTTGTCTAAATGAATTGGTGACTGATGTGAGACGACGAATGAAACTGACTTTAAAGTCATAAGTTTATTGGCCGGACAGTTAATGTTTAAATTAGCATTGACCATTCTCGTCTTTTCTGTTATTAATGATTGGTATCTAGACGGTATCGATCAAACTGAAATGGAGCAAACGAACACGAGAAGGAGGCCGCGTGTGTTGACGCGGCTCTCTGGGACCAAAAAATATATATATATATATATATATATATATATATATATATATATATATATATATATATATATATTATATTAGATTCTAGTTGCTGTTATTAATTGATTGAAACAGTCATAGCAGGTTCACCGACGAGTAGGTTAACAGCATGACCCCTCCCTCACTCCATTTATACTCCTGGGTGAAGAGAAGCAAACGTAGTAGTAAAGTGTCTTGCCCAAGGACACAAGCAATGCGACGAGCGTCGGTCCTGAACTCCCGATCTGACGAACAGAATTCCAACACCTGCACCACAGGCTCCCCCTTAGCTGTACACGATATAGCCCATGTGTGAAGCCTTAGGCCTACACGCTGCGCCACACGCTCCCGATTAGCTGTACACGTATCATACAGTGTATGTGAAGCGTCCACCTGTCGACATGAATAGACCATGTTGGTGATTTTTAGCTTATCATCCTCATGAAATTTTGTGCACAAAGTGCGATTTGTAAACGCGCTCACCATCTGAGAACGCACGCACACCCATGTACGAACAGCAGTACATGTGCTTGAAAAATTTGCTGAGGTCATTATTAATCCGTTTTTATTCACGAAAGACGCTTATAAGATCATTTGAATTACGCTGAATTAGGCCTGGTTCATAAGAGCAATTCAGACACGTTCACGCAAACGTACGATGTAGTTTTTGCTCAGTCCACAACTATTGCAACTACTCAGTTGCGTAGCATCACGCTTCTCGTTAATCCTGCTACGCTGAAAGCTATTCTATGGGCTACCACACGTTGTTCTAGAATAAGAACGTGATGTGAAACCTTTGTTGTGTAGGCCCTACTGTTGAGGCGCTTGTGCGCGCGTACGTTAAGTCCTGAAGATGTAGATGTTGGATGCGTGTGCATGATTTTGTAATATTTATGTCGCATCATTACCACGTTCTGATGCACAGTCTCACACCTGTTGTGAATTTAACTTACCCATAGCTGATTAGGCTACTCTAATATAATTAAAAATAGATTAATTTAAGTGCCGTCACGCATGGTCTCAAATTGATGTTGTTCAATGTGTTTGTGACTTATTAACCACGGCGGTATGTTGGATCACAGCATTGAATCAGAGAATTATGCAGTGTCGTATTTCGTAATATCGAAGATAAGTCAAAATGTGCACTTTGTATTTCCAATTACCGTAAGTGTAGGTTCGTTAAGACTTATCCGTTTCTAGGGTTAAGTGTCCGAATCCTAAAATACCAGGCTTTCTCAAAATTTCACACTTCTAAAAACTTTAGAGGAACACAAGAAAAAAGGAATCAGTGAGAGAAGAGAATCGTAGGCCATTAAACTCCATTCTTCTTTGCGATGTTTCCGTTACCAACTTTTATATATTTTCTTTTATATATATATTTTTTATATATTTTAAATTAAAATATTTTGCTGTATACAGCATAATACGCATTCATCATCTTATCGCTGAGAAACTTTAAAAAAATTCTAGATCCAAGAGATATATCATAAGATTTTAAAAGTTTGTATTATTGTAATATCGCAATAGAAATTCCATTTTCATAATCCCCACATACACTCATCCCTATTACTCTCCCTACATACATGATCAATCACAGCTGTCATCGTTTGGTATCACTGATATTACTATTAAGGATAGACCTATTATATTATACTCTCTGTGTTTGACTAAAACACTTGGAAAATTAATTGGATACTTGCATTATTGCTTGTTGTGCACCATTATATTAAAGGAATTCAATAGCTTTAAAATTGAAAATTAGGAGAAACGTTTTCTTTGCCAATTAACAAACACAAACTAGCCTAATTCCATTCCTGTATTTTCGCATTAATATTTAAATTCGCTTGTAAAAAACAATTATTAGTAATTTGGTAGTAAAATGTCTGGCTAAATCAGCAAAAAATCCTTTTATTACCATTTCAATGTTTTAATTAAATTATTAAAGGATTTTTCAATATTTTACCACATTATTGCAGGCCTTAATGCATTATAGATGGCCATGAATATTACAATGAATTATTATAACTTATAATTATCATTGTAGCAGTAATTCATCAATATCTTTATGCTATGCTTAGTAATAATTATAATTATCATTTATATTAATCTAATATTATTTTATATATCTAACATTATGCAAAACATTTGGTTCTATAGCAAGCTTATGCTTTTAAACTGAATAGCATATCTTACAATACAATCTAAAGTGTAAAAACTTACTTTAAAAACTATTCAATTTTATGTTTCTGTAGACAGAATGTGAAGAAACACGTCAAATTGACGACTTTGAAAATGTCTTGCTACTGGCTGTTCAATCAATCACTTGTCATGTTATATAAAACGTCCGTGTTTTGTAGGAATGTTACATTGTTTTTCGATGTTATTCTTAATGGCAACTCATTTTTAATAATATTAATAATAGTAATGATGATAATGATGATGGTAATGACGATGATGACGATTCTGTTTCATTTTCATTTATATATATATCTTAAGAATACCACAATAATTTTCAAAGTCAATACCATATAGGCAAGGCCTAATGAATTTTATTATCAAAACTCTGTATAAAACAGACATGTTTCGGCAAATCCTTCGCCATCTTCAGTGAAACGATTGCTAACATGCAATCTACTATTTAAAGGGAGTGAACAAAACTGTAAAGCATTGTATTTTAAATAAATGGGAATTGAACCATAGCTAGTTCAACAGACATCATGACATCATGACATTGCATTTTTAAGGAATCGATTTGACTGTAATTGTAAAGAAGAAAGAATGGCATGAATAAAGATGATAACGTAATGATAAACATCAGAATGACAAAGTAAATTAACATGTAAAAGTTGCTTGTTGAGAGAGGCTAACGTCGTGCGGCGAAAACTGCCTACTATTACAGCCTGCGCACGTGAATTTGTAATATTTTGTTTTTACATTCATTGTTTACTATGACGCGCAACCTAAGACCACTTATATGAATATTGATTGGTTGTTCATGCAATATGTTTGCTACTATATGTCTGTTATTATGTAGGCCTATATATACATATATATATATATATATATATATATATAAGTGAATGACGTCAGAGAAGCATTGATCATTAAAAGCGGGAAATGCCTAAAATTGAATGAATTCATTAACAAAATTAATGAATAATTTAGACATATAAGGTTTAAGGTTCAGGATCTTGTATCATTGGAAGCGGTAGTCACAAATATGTGCGTCTTTGTGTATGCCATAGGTTCGAATCCCAATTCATTTTCAGGTATCCTTGGAAGATATCTAGCCTACGCTCTTCCAATGTTACCGAAGAGTGGGCCTAAGGATGCCTACCGGTAAATTGGTTGTTAGGATGTTGAATTTTGGTTAATTTATACAGTAATACTTGCTAGCCTCACGCATGCACTGCTACTTGGGCGCCTCTGCGTCGTACGACCCCTGTACGACTATCTGCCGTCGAATCCATCCGCCCTCTCGCTCTCTGTGAGCGCTTAAATACTGAGTGTTGATAGCAAACTTGGGCGACTTATAATCAAAACGTCCGTTGTGTGCGCCTCTCGTCGTGGCATTCTGTCAACCGACGACCATCGGTGCTGTGTGTGATCGGAAAAAAATCGGCCGGTAGATGCTTGCTTAAGGACCAAACTCAAAAGTATGCGTAATCTATATGTAATGATACAAAAAATCACAGCAATGGAGGTTTATTAGAATTAAAAATAAAACAATGACAATAAACAAATAAGATGAGCATTTTCAAAGTTTAAACAAGGTCATTTGCAACTACTTAAATAGGTATGTTTTTGGGCAGGTTTGACTGCAGCCACTACTAGATAGTGTAATAACGGTGTCTCTTAATGGTGCCATAGGCATATGGTTTGGCTTCATGCACTGGGTTAAAGGCTGTATTAACACGTAGAACCTGACGCCGGTACTTCGAGTTCAATGGCACGAAAGATCGCAGATATGTCTGCAGTTGCAACACGACTTTCTGCTGCCCTTAACCGTTCAGTTGACCAGTGTGTTAGGTAATCCCTCACAGACCAAAGCTGATGTACTGCACTGCAGCAATACTTGGGAGACATGCAGTTGTAGCACATTGTGCTTTCTTCCCAATATTTGTTTTTATAGGTGTGTTTTTTTTTAATCTAATGCGGAAAAGCCACTGTTACTGATTTTTTTTTTGGCTTTTTCCAGTACTTGGATCTTTATCACTTTTGGTTCAAACAAGGCAAATAGGCCTGTATCAAAGATGTGCCTAGTCAAATATTGCGTAGTTCGATATATTGAATTATTAAAACTGGTAATAACAATCTATTATGTTAATGCAATTTATCTCAAATTTTCATAATTTACAATCTCTTTTAGTGCTTCAAACTGATGAAATTATCTACAGTAATAAAGTAAATACGCATTTCAATTAAAATAATTTATTAGAAGCTGTATGAAATTATTATTATATATATATTCAAACTTTATTTCAAAAAACATACACAGTATAACAATATACATTTTCTGGTAAAGTCTTGCGACTAGTTACTACACGCTGCGATATCAATTCATACATGTTTGAAACAATTTCGCCCATGAATCTTTATCATTAGCAATTTCTTTAAGATACATAAGATCTTCATAACTATTCAGACAAAGATGTCGTTTTCTTACATCTACCTGCAATTGATTCATTAAGTTACTTTGCGGTCTACCAACACGCCCTTTATATGTTTTAGAATTACTTAAAGCAAATTATTATTGTTATTATTAGTAGTAAGCCTAGTAGTATTATTTTGTTATTATTAATATTGATACCAGGACTATTCTTTTTATAATAATAAAAATTAAAATGTAAATATCATTATCAAATCGTAAATCCATCAATTCTGATGATATTGCATTAAGTTTCAATTGAATTCAATATCGATGGTCTTAGCTACGATCGTTCTATCGTCAACCCATCCCTCATTATTTACGTCGGCTCAATACCAACCGATCACGTATCAGGCCCGGCAGTGTTGCTTGAGTATCTGATCAAATACAATGAGTATCTGATGTATTAAATGTCAATGAACGAATTAATTCAATCATGTATAAATGCACAACTTCATCACCACTGGTAATTCGAGCGGGAACATTGTAAAAGGAAATGCAAATGAGTTATTGCGTGCTTTGTAGCTACAAATCATCAGTATAACGTGGGTATGGCATAACATAATAGCCCATGATGTAAAATATTGTTTCGTTTGGTATTAGAGTATTATGTATAGATACTATATCGGTAAGACTATTGAATAAAATTGTCGAAATTTTCCTCCCGGATTCGGATCTCGGTCGAGCCCCGGTGTTGTTAATTTTGTTTTCATCCTTCCCAAAATTTCTCTTTTATAACGTTTAATTGTACATGGTCATTGAAACAGTTCATGGTAAACACAAGAGTAATGTCATTATTTTATCCATCTATTATCCAATCCGTCGTTACCCTCTGTGCTATAGCATGGTTCAATGGTTTGATAGATGAAAATTTAAAGAAATTAAAGAAAATATTTAAAACAGCTAGCAATATAATTGGTGTTAATGTTAAAACCATTGAAGAAATATGTAATAACTGTCTCTTAT
>NW_022699253.1:290713-294569 GCF_011630105.1 Anneissia japonica | reverse complement strand
GTGTATAAGAGACAGATAGTATGTATATATATATATATAATATAAATCATCAAAGGTACATATACAGTGTTTAATAAGGACATGATGGAATATATATATATGTATATATATATATATATATATATATATATATATATATAAATCAAGATAGCCGTTAACACAGTTAAATTATATATATAAATCATCAAAGAAAGGTAAATACAGTGTTCAAATAAAGGACATAAATATAGATAGCCGGCTACCTTGATTTATATTATATGCATCTATTTGTTCTATTGTGTAATGGAGTGTACCGTACTCGCGCGAATAAGCGCCCGGGCGCTTAAAATATTTTTTTGCACTTTCTGAGGGCGCTTATTTAAACGGAGCGCTTATGAAAACAGAGTGGAAATTGAGAGGGGCGCTTATGGAAATAGATGAAAATCGAGGGGTTCTTATTCTTATTAAATTCAAGAGGTACTTTTTGAATGAAAAAAGATTGTATAAGGACGAATGGTGGTTAGGCTGAAAAGATAATCGTCCAGAGAACATGGCTCATGACAAGAATGCTGTGAATATTTACATAACAGCAAAACAGCAGATGCAATTAGTGGTGGTGGGTAGTGGTTAGCTTGTTGGCCATCGGCTGGCAAATATGTAAGAGGAAAGTTGGAAATATACTGTCTGTGTAGGGATCGGAGCTCTCCGCATTTCCGAGAGAAATATCCTCATTTTGATATTGACCTAAGAAGAATGTGATTCCACTCTGCAGCTCAAATCATGCCAAAACCACAGTCCCAGAATTGATTGGATTATTGACTTGCTAAAAAGAAAATCTTATGATATTATTGAGGGGCACACAAATTAGAAGGGGCGCTTATTCAAACGGGGCGCTTAAGGAAATTTTCACGTTAGGAGGGGCGGTTATTTGAATCTGTTCAACCATGCAGCCTCCATAGTCTGATGGTTATGGCGCTCGCCTTGACAACGAGAGGCCTATAGGCCCCTATAACACTTTACTTACATATATATAATATAATGTAGGGCTTACATATAGTGTGTATGTATATAAACATATCCAAAAAGTATCCTTATGTCCATTGGCATAATGGAAATGAAGCAGTCAGTTAACACACTTTTGTTTCGTTGTGTTTTTGAGGGACGTATCTAATTGAAATGTAAATGTTAGTGTGACTGTTTCTCTACATAATACGTAACATTATTTGAGACCCGAGGGCGCTCTACCATTGTTCCGAGATTTCCACTTTTATTATCAATACTGTTTAAACATTATTACGGTACGTAAGATTTCTCCACACTATCGGGTATTTTGTGACGAATGTGTGCGATGATGCCATATAACCCCATATTTGGGCAAATGACAGGTATTTGTCACATAAACCTTGATAATGCATAATAATCAGTTTTGTTTTTGTAAGTATTAGGCCTATCTCTATATCTGACGCCCTTGAAAATTGTCATGACAATGAAATATTAGTTAACATCTACTCCCTTACCATTTCTATTTATAAATGAGAGTTAACATGCAATTATTTCACGTAGGTTTCACGTGATTCAGTAATTGATCATTATATAAAATTGATTTCAATAATAGGCAATGGCGTCTTATTTGCATATTGCTCTGCTTAATAATCGCTGGTGGTCTCTGTGTGAAATTTGTATGCAGACCGAATCTCATAACTTGTTCCCCTACCGTAGAATGCATATCTTGTTTTAGTAAATGTGGTGTGATCGCCATTGCAACCCGCTGCAACTAGCTATCTTCAATTATCCAGCATTTTTTTTCTTCTTCCCTTTCATCTTCTTTTCAATCACAGCTTCTTTCTAAAATATATATGAACCGTCCCTTCATTCTAAATAAGCGTAATCATAGATAGTTTTCTGTTCCGTCCAAACGAATTCTGTTTAGACTGTGTTTTTTTTAATATATATATTTTTTTTATAGAGTAGGCCTACAGACAAACTTTACTAACTGATATTTATGCAATAGACCTATTCGGACATAGCAATGTTTGCTTTCATTGATGCTAATAACATAATTAATTGGCCCTACTGCTCTGTTTCTGGTATTTTGCTGGCATATTTTGGACTATAATACCTTAATGGCTAGACTTAATAGATACTGTTGCCATATTTTCATGCTGTTTGCTAAAGGTTCCACAAGTCGACAACGTAAAATTACCAACATGTGTGTTTGTATGGACATGCGTATTCCTGGTCAGTTGGTTTAAGTAAAAAAATACTGTAGTTTCTAAACGAAAAATATGTAACAGGACCTCAGCTCACTCTTGGAGGTTTATTTACCTCATCTTTTACTATGGAAATTAATTTAGGGACCGATTGTGTGCGACGGTCCCTTTGCCTTTTGTTGTAATGAATCACGACCGAATCACACTATATCTGATCATGTGTTACTTTATTGTGTACAGTGTATTGTGGGTGATGGTCAAGAGTGGGCGGGGCCATATAGTTAATTCTTAGCCCAGTAGACACAAAACATATTTACTATTTGTCGGCTCCTTCTTTGGTAGGATCTAACAGCACACTTACACCCCTCCTTTTCTTCCAACTTCTCACAAAAGGTGGCATATAGACTTTGTATTTTTTACAACCGATGGTGATTTTCTTTTCATCATTTGAGTGATTGATAACTACAACATTATAGGCCTATTTGAAACTATTGCCGTTCAAAACGTACTTCGGTATACCTAGTCATTCATTCATAGGATTGATTTTTCCCTAAACAAATTGGGAACGTACTGAGTATTCGGTACAATAACACAGGGAAAAATATCACTCCTATGATAATTTCCTGACGCAAACTCATATCGAAATATTCTTTCATGTTATTTGTCTCTTAATTTATTATTAATACGCTTTCTTTATTCTGAGTTAACCTGTGGCGATCTAAACGTGTCACGGGACATAGCCATGACAAGGTACCCGTATACATACGTTTATAAAACAACACTATAGAATGTATCGTATAACAGATTGTTATTAGTAATTCAAAACTGTCGTGAATATATTATATATAGTACATCAATGGTTCGGAGGTAGACAAAGTACATTGTAATTATTATGGAAAATTCTTTAATTAAACGTGATAATTTGTTATCGATAGCTCCAGGCTCCAATATTTTACCTTATGTCCATTGCATCATCTGTAAATTATGTTATTTGCAGCTGATACGAATGTAGTGTTGGCTGTGGGACGAACCATTGCTTAACTCATGAAGGTACTAACCGTTATATATACAAATTCAAGCATTATAAGCATTAACAAATCAAGCATTATGAGCACTTATGTTATCCTCAAATTATATATATATTTTTTTTATTATTTTCTGAGTACAAATCACCGATGAGGTCCAATTTTTAGTGTTAGGTCGCCACACCGACATGCTGTGTTTCGTCTTTCTTATAATACCAGATGCCTAATAGCCGAGACAGAGTTATTTTAACGTGTATAAGTCCTTTGATGTACACGGGTCTACAGAGTAATTAAGTCAACAAAGGATGAATGTATCCTTCAGGAGGATTGATTGAATCAGCAATTTGTGTAAAGGAAATCTTGTGAGTTTAAATTATAAAAAGTGTAAAGTAATGCATAAGCCTTTGACAAGATCAGATCGCCTTCCTAATGATGCTATTAACTATTCAATTGAAGTAAATATTCTTTATAATATTGATACGTGCAGGTACCTTGGCGTAACGATTAACTCATCACTTTGTTGGAATGACTAGTAAATGAAACTGTAAACAAGGCAGCGAGAATATTTGTTTTTTAAACGGGTCGCGAGTGTAAATAGTGTAGCCAGAAATAGAATCAAAGGTTTCGGATAACGCTAGTCCT
>NW_022699253.1:273684-290633 GCF_011630105.1 Anneissia japonica | reverse complement strand
GCTATACAAACATGTTACTAATAATATTATTATTATATACAGGTACACCTTTAAAAACAATTTAAACCTGGTGATTATGGAGGAACGTGATGAGTTTTACGATGATGGTTATGACAGCCTAATAAAAATACTAATAATATTAAGCTTAACCGCCACCGAAATAATAATAATAATAATAATAATAATAATAATAATAATAATAATAATAATAAAAATAATAATAACAATAATAATATCAATATTAATATTAATAAATAATAATAATAATAATAATAATAATAATAATAATAATAATAATAATAATAATAATAATAATAATTAATAATAATAATAAGGCTATACAAACATGTTACTAATAATATTATTATTATATACAGGTACACCTTTAAAAACAATTTAAACCTGGTGATTATGGAGGAACGTCTTAGATGAAAGGCTACCGCGACGCATCACTAAAAAGGGTGACAAGAAAGCAACACTTATATCAAGCAGAGGTGATGCTGAGATAAGCCTATGTGTAGGCTTGTTTATGTATAGCTGCTGAAACTTTGTGTGTTGAAGTCATTTCGACAAACAGAACAGAACATATCTACGAATACGTATCATGCACACAACTTGGAAAGTATAAGTGCAACCAGGCGCGTCATCATGAAGTCTCGACGAGAGCCCTGCTCTAATGCGTGACTACATTGTAGCTAATCGTAATTACGCATAATGTCCAATACACGTCACGACAAATCATTTGACTAAATGGATTGAATACAAGAAGGTATACAGTGTGTCAGCTAGTAGCAGCGATCGACTTATGCACAACGGATCTCACGTGTAAGCAGTCCTGGCACCCTGTGGATGTAAGCTTATCTCACCACCTCTGCTGAAATAAAATTAGATCTGAAATATTCATTGATAGATTTGTTGCTCAAATATTCTGGTTTGATATGGAGAGCACTGGTCGTGGCAGAGACGAGATTTTACAGGAATGGACAACTTTATGTAAGACCTAAATCGGACAGTTGTAGGTAAGGACACAAATTTTAAAAATATAAATAATAATAACATATATCAGAATATGGGGAAAACCGCTTCGAAACAGAAAGGAAAGGCGCTATATCATAAATTCTCACTAGCGTAGCATAAAAAGTCACCTATACAGCTAGTATAGATATTTAATACACGACTCAGATTTTCGTTTTCTGTAATAGGCCTACTCAACTGAAAATGTTTCATCAGATATCCTGTTAAAGCAGTACAGTACATTGTTTGACTCTCAACGGGCATGGACGTACATCAGTTTGTTGGATCATAAATACTACCAGCAGCAAAATTCAATCAGTCTCATTCAGTTTTGTTAGTTGAAAACGTTTGGTCGCATAAGTCTGTTGATGTAGTGTATTGTCTGACTTTCAATGGCCATGGAAAGACATTATTTTTTGTTTGCCATATATAATCGTGATGAAGTACTGTACAGTAATGCTTATTGTCTAATTCCCAAACGGTCATGGACTGTAATGTTAACGAATATGCATTACATCGGCTAAGCATCCACTGGTCTTAAAAAAATATATCTTATGCCTATACAACCACCAGCACGTTACTACTTTAAATAATTCATAATAGCAATTATGCCCTTTGGTTCTCATTGTTAGTATTCAATATCTCTATTGGTTAAGTAAAGCTTACATAGGTTATTAAATTATTACAAGTAAGTAAATCCAATGAAGTGCATATGTTTCATCGAATGGAAATTAAATGGCAATTTAAAATCAATTTGTCGATAGTTGCTCAGTTTATAAACATTCAATAACATATTGGAGCATTCATCACGTGTATGTATCTTTCATACTTTTCCCTATTTGTATGTTAAAAACCATATTTATTATTTTCGAAGTGTAAGTAGGCCTATGTTTGGCTTAAATTTCCAATTTGTGAATAATTTTATACCAAAAGAAATTTTGATAACATTTATATTAATATAAATTGAAATAAAGGTAAACTTGCCCATTTATTTTAGACATAAAAAAGCCTCTTGGTATTCCAAATAATGTATTTAATCGTTCTGTAATGTGATAATTATTCAAATTCTTGATGTGCTTTGACTTTAATGCGTGATTGCCGTTGCTCTGTTGTTTATTGGCTGTTTTATTCTAATTTAAATTTGATAGTTTTCATCTTAAGCTTTGTATAATTATTCCTTATACAATACCGTACTGTATTTTGATTCGATTTGTCCATTTTAATTTTGTTAGCGCATTGAACACTTTTAATTGAAAATGCGCTATATAAGTTATTATTGTTATTGTTATTGTTATTATTATTATTATTATTATTATTATTATTATTATTATTATTATTATTATTATTATTAATGGTCTGATTAGAGGTCGCCTACATTGTTATATACTGTAATAAGTGTATGATTCAGACATCAACAAAAATCACTAAATTGTAAGCGCCAAAGGCAACATGTGACAGTTGTAAGACAAGGTCGTGTTAAATTGAAATGTAACAACTATAAACGTCAATACATAGCTTAATTGATGGCCTGTACAATATCGATTTAATTTCTTGTATTATAATGTAGCCTGTTTATTACAAGCTCTTTTAGAATTCATTAATTACTATCAATTAATCTGTTTATTTACAGGTGGGGAATTTCAAGGTATTGCAACTGTGCAGCCGATTTAGGTTAACTCGGATCGATTTGATTGAAGAAAGCATCGATTTCGACTACAGTCTATATACAACAATACTCTTGACTCTTGCCCTTGTCAAACGCGTATACTTGCAAAACCATCGAAAATCCTAGACATATTCAAATATAATCAGCACCGGTACTCAAAATAACGACGTGTGAATATGGATATTAGTATATTTATTACGCGAATATTTCATAAAGTTATCTATTACCATAGTACAGATGTAATATGGTCGCAATATTAACGTGCTAAATATTCACGCAGAAGCAACCACCCTGCTGCTGAGCACCATACACAATACGCATGATCATGAACGCTTTTACAAGGTGTCGTTTAACCCTGAAATGTACGGATGACGTATTATTTCCTAATTGAATCGATTCGTGTCATAAATATAGTTTATTTCATCATAATATAATTATTGCATTGATGCGTGTAGTTTCAAATCTGACTGTGAAGTTGACAAATATTTGGATTTGAGGTTTGATCTCGCTTGATTTGTAATACAATGGATGTCTGTTTCAAAGAACAAGGGTGATGCACTTGTTATAGCATATGGACGCAGAAACCTAAATTCTCGAGAGAACATAGGCCTAGTTACAGAAAACAGATATCTGACTGTGGATAAGGAACCGAATTTATACAGAATTCTCGTCTTTCATATTGCAAACATATATTCATTCAAAAATAAGAGAACACAGCGTTATGACAACTAACTTAAGACGCTTTGTCGATCATTTTGTTTGTTGTTCATTCTAAGATGAAACATCTCCATCGTCAGTTCAATACAAGAAAGCAGTGTATCGAAAGTTTGAAATTTACGTTGATAACAAAACAAAGTGGCTCTTGTTTGTTGTCGACTTTTCCTACCTTCAGAGCGTCGTACCAAAGAGGTTTCACGACTCGATTCTTATTTCTTGTCACTTACTTACTTTCAAGTTTTGGTACTGTGTATGGTATGTGCCCTGCAAAATGCGAATGCGACAACATTTACCAATCCCTTGAGTGTAGTAACGTAGACATATTGGAAATTCCGAAAAACATTCCGAACTCTACCAGATTTATATCAATCACAAACACACAGATCTCTGAGATAAAGAGGTTAGCTTTCTTTTCTCTTCATTCTTTAAGAATGATTTCGTTGGAGAACAATCTGATCAATACAGTTTCAAATGATTGTTTCAACACTTCAAAGAAGTTGAGAAAGTTGAATTTAAACGGAAATCGCTTGTTGACTTTTCCAGAAGCATTGTTTGGCCTTAAAAGGATAAACGAAATACATTTACAGGGTAATGATATGACTATCCTAAATCCAGACAAACCTGTCATTTTACAGAAATTACACTTCCTGGATCTTGAAAGCAACAGACTAACAGAAGTTACTAGGAAGTTTTTCGATTCAATGTCAAAATTGAATACTCTTAACATGTCTTTCAATCAAATACGAAAAATTGACACTGATTGGTTAAGACCGATGATAAACTTGAAAGTACTTGAGCTCGAAGAGGCTTTTGAAATAGCGCCCGCTATTGGGGAATGGTTTTTTTGCGAATCTTCGAGCTCTCTCACCAGTATAAACATGGCTTACAATCGCATTATTTCTATACCACCAAGGACGTTTTCTTGTGTTCCAAATCTAAAATTCCTAATTCTTAACAACAACAATTTAGTCGAATTCCCTTCAAATATGAGCCTTCAAAATGTTGAACGTCTTGACTTGGGGTCTAACCAAATCGCACATCTCACAGGAGACACATTTGAGTCCTGCAAAAATTTAACGACATTAGATTTGAGTTCAAACAACTTACGAGGTTTACCAAATGGTGTTTTCAGAACTCTAAACCGCTTAGAGTCTCTTGATTTGAACAATAACTACTTGACTAACATCCAGTCTGATACATTTGCTAACTTGCCCTTCTTGAAGCATCTTCTTCTTTCCGGGAATAAGTTACAAGTATTACCTCCACGGTTATTATCCCTACATGTGAATCTCATTAATGTTGATCTAAGCGTAAATAACATTGAAAGTATCCCAGACGATATTTTTCAACCGACTACTTTGTTAAAACAACTAACTCTGAATAACAACTCCCTTGTACAGCTACCAAATATTCGGAATCTTAGAGATTTGCAATATCTAGACGTGTCATGGAACTTACTTAACGTCATATCGCCTGACGCTTTCGAAGGCACATTATTAAGAACTATCAACTTAGGTTCAAACAAAATCAATACATTCTATTCGGTGACCCTAGAGCGCTTGATGATTAATCACACACTTACAGCATTGATACTCGACGGAAATCCGCTCCGTTGTGACTGTATGACCGTATGGTTAACATTGGTGCCAATGAATGCAGTCTCTGATTTTCAGTGTGCTTATCCAAACCGACTTTCTGAAAGTACGTTTCATACCTTAGATTATTTCGAGAAGGATTATTTGGTGTGCGACGATGAAATAGATACGGAATTTATTCAAAAAGTAATTATTATTTGGTTCTCCATGTTGTTACTCGTTGTTCTTGTTTATTGGCTAATGGTGTACCATAAAACTTTGCGGTTATGGCGAGCCTGGAGTCCAACAAAGCGGAAACGTAAACGTGAAGTGGGTAACAGCGGAAAGTCCAACGCATATTACCGAATTTCGACTGATAACTTTTGGAATAATAACAGTTTGTTCACACATCGCATGACTTCCAGTTTTCGTCGAGTGCGTCTTACAGAATCGTTACAAAGCAATGAGTATTTAGAAACAATAGTTTAATGAAACTCCAAAGGATAATTCTGATAATTAGGTTTAAATTATGGAGCTTGTGATAATATGTTCACGGTCCAGTCCCATGATCACGATTCAAATTCTGTAAAACTCAGATTAATTGCACACTACGACTCATAATAGACTTGCTTATACGTTTATACGGTAATTACAGAGCATCATAAACCTGCCTGCTAAAGGCAACTAGGTTGTTTACTAAACTACCAAGTGATGTCAGTAACTATTGGGCTAAAGTCAGATGTCTATAAAAATACTTAAATTAGTGATGACAGTAAGAATTGGTTTAAATCAAAACTTAAATAGGCCTATTCAAAAATCTAAGCTGTATCCCATTATCCGTTTCCTAGGTTTTCGTCAAAAATATACAGGCCCTGTCCTGGGACAGAATGCTCACGTACTCGTGTTGATATCTGGTTGTTTCACCAATATAAACGGAAAAACATTAAATGCACATGTAAATTTGTAAACAACGGGGCACCCTAACCCTAATTTTGAAATGATTTTTGGTCAGTACAATTTTTAACTTTATGACAGTTTTGTTTCGACATGCGTTGGTGAGTTATTAAAATAACACACCAAGTTTTCACCTAAACTAATTATTTATATAGTGTATATTTTCACAGGTTATATCACAAATTTGCATTTCCTTATGAATAGAGTGCACCATCACCAAGAATCACAAAAATAATAATACATTATAACCGTCGAGTGGTTAAACTATGTTAGTTGTGTAAGTGCTGAAGAACTAACACTACACTAGGTATTAAAACAAAAAGACAGTAACTCCGAAAAGAGACAGTGACATTTTGGGATTCAACGTTTCGATCTATTTGATCATTTTCAAGAATACTGGTGAGAAAATCTCACCCATCCATATATGTTTACAATATTTACAGAATTATAACAGAAAGCAAATAAAAAACCGACCAATCAGATTAAAATCAAAGTTATAACTGGCCAAATAAAAACAAGGTAATTAAAAATGATGTGTGTCTTATATTTTATATCACTTATTGTGAATAAACAAAGAATTATCAACAATTATTCAACAATAATAGAACTTAGCCTGGGAATGCTGGCTGAATGAAAATCTCATGACATGAAATAAACAATAAGATAATTCATTGAAATTAATTATATACTTAAACAGTAGAAAATGCTTTCAAGAAAAGTACATGTGATATAATTACAATTCAGAATTAAATAATGAAAGCTCCATAAATGCTCTCAACCCAGTGTTTAAACTGGGCTTAAAACGCCTTTTGGCCAAAGCCTCCATAAATAGAATTTGTGACCAATGTCGAGAGCCACAGAATTTTAGTAGTCTTAAATATTAAAGTTTGCTTGAGTGATGAAGTATTTACATTTTTCAGGGAAACATTATTTATTTAAATTATATGCTTAAAACCCTCACATTGTTGTATGTGCTCATGAATACTGCTATCTGATTTGAGAGCATGCTCATTTATTCTTATCTTAAGGCATCTGTCTTTCCTATATAACTGGCATTGCAGCCAGGGCATTCAAATTTATAAATCAAAGAGCTACGGTATTCTTTAGGAGTAAGGTCCTTAGTAGGTGTAAAGTAAGAGACTTAACATCAAACTTAACATCAACAATTAAATATCTATTTATCTTCCTAATGCAGCCACGAGTGTCACCACGAACACCTATGTAAGGAAGACGTAACCAAATTTTAGGCCTATTGTCATCATTAATATCAGGCCTATCAATATCATTATTATTGGGCTTAGGTTTTAGCTGCTTAAGTAACTGATTGACAACATATCTAGGAAAACCATTCCATAGCATCATCTTCTTGATTCTTTGTTTCACTGGTAAAATATCATGCCCAGGCGTGCATATTCTGTATGCTCAGATAAAAGGCTACAAACCCAAGATACTTTATGAGCCCATGGAACAAAGCTATCAAAGTGAATATATTGACCAGTATGTATTTTCTTACGATACACTCCCATTGTAAATGTTAAATCAAGAAAATTAATGTTACAGCGTTCAAATGACTCAAAAGGGAAGTTAATATTTTGATGGAAAGAGTTAAGTGAGTTAAGTACTAGTGGGACATCGGAAGGCTTAGCTAAAACAAGAGTATCATCTACGAATCGAACATAGAATTTCAGTAAGTCATTGGCAACAAGATTAGAAATAACTTCTTGTTCAAGTTCTGTCATAATAATATTGGCTAGGACTGGGCCCAACGGTGAATCCATAGGGACGCCATCAGTTTGCTTATATAATGTATTATCACAAGATAATACAGTTTTCGTACATGTATCTCTAATTAGTTTACGAAGAGTATTCATTTTTAATTTTGTATCAATTAGTTTCTTATTGTAAACCCTATCAAGAATAATGCCAATATCCTTAGGCAGAGGAACATTAGTGAATAAAGATTCAACGTCAAATGAAATAAACAATAACCATCATAAGTGTCTTTTAATACACATTCGTTCTGAGTTAGCGGATATAATACACTGGCTAAAAATTTGGCGACAGGATAGTTGTATCTATAATAGGACGGAGAGGTGGAAGAGTGTCAAAATCCTTGTGTGTCTTTGGAAGGCCATGTGCCCTAGCTGACATACGGTAGTTGATAAATAAATAAATAAATAAATTGTTCTTAAATAATTTTGCAAAGAGTTCAACTGTGTTAAAAGTGATCCATTAGTGTACTGCTTGAAGTTGTTACCGGTGAACATATTAGATATGGATTTCTGACACTAGGTATTATACTAGTCACTGGTTTCCCAATATTTTAGCTTAATGAAAATAATAATGATAATTTTATTATTATTATTATTATTATTATTATTATTATTATTATTATTATTATTATTATTATTATTATTATTATTATTATTATTCATAATAATACAACACCACACTTGTGTGTGTGTTTGTGTTTCGAGAAAGCCAGTTTTCATCAGTGACAATTACAAGTCAGCATATTTGTTAAATATTCATAAGCCAATTACAGCTACATAGAGAGAGTAATATCAAATTGAAACAACTGTTTATTTAAAGATGGCTTTCCCCACAACAAATGAATTGCTTCTTTTATTTTTAACTGATATGTGAATTATTCCAGAATAGTGACGTAGTTCTCATTACAAAGTCGGCGACAGTGTTCAGCATCTACAAATGCTGAAAAATATGAGAGGCCCTGCTCACGTACTCGTGTTTATAGGTGTCTGGTTGTTTCATCATGTAAACGGAATTACATCACATGACCATGTAAATTTGTAAACAACACGAGAACAGAGCATCTCCGGGACAGGGTCTTTTACATTGAATATATTAGAATTTTAAAATGATTTTAGGCCATTTTTAACTTTATGACAGTATTGATTTGACAGGCGTTGAATTTTATGGTTTACATAATTAGCCAATTGTAAAAAAGCGCAATTGAAAACAATATGTCGGTTCATCGAAAAGGGGAAGAGGAGAAAGAGAGATCCATGAACAATTTGACTAGGACTACTGAAACGGCATCCATCTTGTTGTAGTCTTCTTTGTTGAGTATCACAACTCCATTCTTCTTGTCCAGTTGGGTAATTAATACACGACTGTTATTGCGCAGTTGTTTTGGGTATCCCAAGTTTCTTCAAGTCATTGCGAGATGGACGGTACATACTGAGTGAGGGGCCAAGTGCGTTAAGTCCGATTTGAGTTTACCTGCAAACTATCGTAATGTGGATGTGGATACATTAATGAACCATTTCAAAACGGGTATAAATAGTTATATTGATACTTGGTGACATAATCGAGTGTGCGAGACCCAGCTTCAGTGCCCGTTTTTGTTTTGTAGATAAAAAAAATAAAAATGAGAAGTTAGTAGTCATAAATATATTTTTAATTTACATAATCAGGTGCAATTGCTTATTCTTATATTGCTTATATTATTATTATTATATTGCTTATATATTCGACCAGTAAATTGTAATTGCCACTGATGATGAGAACTGGCTTTCTCAAAACATGCCTGCTCTAACATTAAAGGCGTGCGTCCTGTTCATTTAATGCCTCTTTCGTTTTGTTTGAGACACATACATAGGCATATATACATACATAGGATATATATATATATTATATATACGGGGTAAATGCTAGTAAAATCGTGCGTTTGACAAGCGCGTATTTTCTATTCTGATTGGTCAGTTGTTATGTTGATTGACAATCCAAAAAGGTTTATTTTAACCATTATTAAACAGAAAGTGTACATTTTCCTCTTTTTATGGTGAATACGCTGTCAATAATATGTATGCAATACGGATACTCCAATATTTATTAATTCTATTATTTTAATATCATAATATGTGGTTAAATTATATAGAATTTATATTTTTGTTGTATTGTCCTATTTACATAAATAAGCTTCATCTTCTATCATATAAGTCTAATACCGGTATATTATTATTATTATTATTATTATTATTATTATTAATATTTATTATTATTATTATTATTATTATTATTATTAAACCCTATTATCGTACGTTTCTTTGTAAAAAATTAGGTACATTTTCCTTTTTCTCAACTGATTTTTCATAACAATAATTAATCTCATTTCTAAAGATATACATTAATTAGTTTATGCAAGTTTGCAACTAGGCTATTTTGACAGTTCAATGCTTATTTTGGAAATAAATTGTGTATATTTATGCTTATATTAGATGTTCAGCTACAGTTAGGTCTTTTGTTTTAGTAAAATAAGCTCTCTTGTAGAATCAACTGTAAATGACTATGTCAAATTTTAAGGCATACACATTCATGGTTATACCATTGCCTGTATTTTTATGAAGTGGTACTTGACAATTGTTGACCTTTCAGGTATACTGCAACTAGGGAGTTTCTTTATTATTTACTTTTCTTATTTGTTGTAACTAATGCTCAAAACTCTTAATACAATTCCTTAATGCAGACGATAATTATACTGTATTGTATGGTTTTCGTTTGTTTATTTATAAGACTCAATTCAATTATATAGGCCTATTATTTGCTTGAAATGATCTAATATACAATAGTAAGATTTCTATATAGTTGTCGTTAAAATACAATTTATATAGAAATGTGATACAAACTGTAAGCCTATTATATAATTATTCATTTTCCGTTTTAATATTAAAGGAAGTGAACACCAAAATCATTACCGTATGCATACCGGTACATGATGGTATATAATTCTGATGTGGTTTATACAGTAAGTATATTAAAATGATCAATTTTACTTATGCATGGCATAATTACAATGCAATAAAAAGTCAGTATGACGTCTCGTATTATCCATATTAATATTTTGGCTAAATTTCTTTTTTTTGTATTATTCACATGCGGTGGCGCAGGGATGGAGCAGCCTGCAGCCTATGCAAATCATTGGGTTCCAGGTCTAGTAGGGGCGCCATTCATAGGCTTAAAAGTTATATATTTTTATATAGAATATAGTACTGCGTAACGGTAATACAAACTCAATACGTAAAATGTTGACTTTTAAATTAAATATTTTACGTATCTCTGAGTTTGTATTACCGTTACGCAGTACTGTATTTTATATGTTTCGAAAAGCACGTGGAAGGCTGCATTGGCAAAAAAAGATAGCTAAAACAGAAACTCCGGACACGATGGCGTGCATTTCGATACTTACTATGTATAATACTATGTATTATACTATCTTAGATGGTAATAAGTTGCCAGGTATATTTATTAAATCAAATGAGGAAACCAACCTTTGACAAGCTAAAGGAAATATGAAAAGTAATAAGATGAAAACTAAAGAAAACAACAACATTCTTAAAGCTCGAGGTTTCCATAGAATCGCGCAACCTATCAGCGGCAGCCGCCGACAGTTGTCGGGGAGTTTGAACCTGTTTCAAAACTGCCGATTGCGTAGCGGACGAAAGAGGGTGCATTACTAACTGCCCTGATACAATCGGGAAGGCACCCGATTCGTTTGCAACGTAATCGACTCGAAAAAGGTGAACCAAGTTCAACCTTCCAGACAACTGTCGCCGATAGGGTGAGCGATTCTATGGAATCCGAGCTTAACACATCCTATAATGTTTTACTCCAATAGAATTAACATTCTTTTCTGACCTGGTTGGGATCAGTAAGTCTTTATGATCAATAAACTCATCATAATTTAACACACCTCTGGAAGTTACTGAGTCTCTTCACCCGTAGTACATCTTATTTCTTTGCTAACGGCGCTCACATTTGGTTGAAATATTATTGTTTCTTCGTTTACAAAATCATGAATAATCATTTTTGGCCGAAAGGTGACGCAAGAATATATCTGAATGCGATATTTTAATTAAAAAAAACAAAACAAATAATAATAAAAAATAATTATAAATAATAATGAAATAATTACAAATAACTAAATATTTGTAAATAATTGTAAATAATTAAATACCTAACTATTTACAAATAATTAACTATTTACAAATAATTATTTGTAACTAATAAAATATTCTATTGAATTTATGATTTTGCGATGCATAATCAATTACCGCAACTTAGTTATTACATTATGATTTTATGTTCCAAATGGCTTATTACGGGTAGCTCAAATCGCTCTAAAATGACATTGGTAGCCAACGAACGGAAGTACTTAAGAAAAAAACACTTAGTGGAAATATTAGCTTAAATGAATATATATCTTGCAAATAAGAATGTCTCATTTAGCTTCTAAACGTTGTATTGACGAAACATGATATAACCATGCCACAAATGGCTAATTGCTGGAGATGACAACATTTCGTTTATCGAAAGGGATTCCGAGTATTTACATTGCTCCTCGCTCGTACCAGGGAACAGTACAACTCCTCTGTTCCCTGCTCGTACATTCATGTGTCTACGTATTTACTATAGAGTAAAAATCAAAAACTCTGAAATCGCATGCCATTCAGAAAAACAAATTATGTATGGTATACATTCATTGCCAATAGAAACAGGTACGACGCAAGAGAGGTTTGTATCTGAATATTGGTAATATTGATGAGAATCGTACCATACATCGAACCGATACTTTCTGATATGCAAGCTGGTTTTTAGAGAATCAAGTGAAGGGTTCAATTTTCAGACCCCACCCCCCAAATGATAGGGGGTCCTCCTGTCTCTTATACACATCTAGATGTGTATAAGAGACAGGGGGGACTTGAGCTCGTAAGCTCGAGCTGTAGGAAGTGGTTGAGAGGAGGTTCCCCCTCCCAAATGATATTTTTTAAAGAATATCAACCTCTGGATGGCCGAAAATGGCACTTTCAGACTGTGACAGACATGTGTTGGCTTGGTGTGGGCCTATTATATGTTTTATGGTCTGACTGCCAGACGAGCTCTGTCCGGCGTGGGGGAGGGAGCTTGACCTGTCCGGTGGGGGGATTAATCCCCCGCCCCCGCTGGCGCCGCCACTGGTACTAAGATAATATTATACTCATTCTAACTGCTATCAACAGCCTACTAGAACGATCACAAAGACCCAAGATCAGCGATCATCACATACAGAGGCTCGATGCATTTTATTCCTCTCTTTACTTGATGCGCCAGGATTTCCCCGACGGGGGGTCCAAGGTCTCCGACGGGGGATTAGGGCGATCCCCCTTCTGACGAGGGGGAAGATTTCTCTGACGAGAGCAACCTGACGAGGGGGAAGATTTCTCCGACGAGAGCAAAGTGGGCGTGGTCTAGCGTCGCTTAAAATGTTTGTGGTCCAGGGGGCAAAGCCCCCGAAAAATTTTGACAATTTAGGGGTTTAAAGGCTTATTTAATCGATTTAAGAGTCTACTGATATGTAAAAAATACATATAATTTCTCCTCACCACTGGCACCACGCCTGCAGAGGCAGAACGATCAGCTCGAGCTAGCTCTGTCGGCTGTTGAGGCCGGAAAATATATAACTAATATTCTAAAATCTGCATCTTACTTCAGATCAGCACCATAAAGAGGACCGTGATATATGAAGCATTGTGATTGTGTAAAAATTTGAAGTAAATCGGTTCAGCAGTTTTCGAGCTATACGCCCAGAAGGACCCCCCCCCCCTCCACAGACACACACAGCACATGAGTATTGAATAAGGAAATCCACTAAAAACAGAAATTAAATGAGAAGTGGGACTTAATTCATATTCAAATTTTATTATATAATTTTTTCAGTAACATCCATAGTAATTGTAAAACCATTGATTGAAAAACAATGATGCAGTATGTCTATTCAGCTAAAATATAATATTACATTTATCATACATTAAATCAGAATATTTAAAACTATTGTTCTTCAGTTGATTCAACGGTAGTTACTAGTTGGTAGGCCTACGACTTATTTTATGATCGTTCATTTAGCTCTAGTTATCCTTTCTTATATTTTCCTATACACCAATTCAGCCTGAAATGAAAAATAGCACATACTACAGTTTATTTATAACATTATTTTTATTACATTAGCATAGCATATAAATATTATTCAAATTCATTATAATACAGAATAGGGCCTCCATATTAAAGTATAATTATATAGACCTATTGTTTCATATTGTATTGTAACACATGCCAACGAAGGAAAATAAACGTTTGAGTTTAAGTATTACAATAACTTTTTATAATATTAATTATTTTTAACAAAAATAAAAAAAAATCATAATTATACAATATTTATATATGATTTGTTTATGTTATTAGTAATTATATTATATTAAGTATAAATATAAAGGCCTATTACAGTATATTCTAACATTTCTAATATTATTTTAAACAAAAATATTTAAATTTATTATAATACAATGTAATTCAATATTTTGATTATGCTTATATAATTTAATTAAAAAATGAATTATAGTACAGTATATTTTCTATTATAAATAATAAATAAAATTATGTAGTATGATTACATTCTATGATGACCCATTAAAATATAATTATAAAAAGCATGATCATAATATTTATACTAATTACCAGTTATCAATAATAATTATTAAACCAGGGATCTCATCGGACTAAAATTCGGCCGATTTAGGCCTGGCCTAAGCCTACACTAAATTTAGTCCACCTTCTAGAATAACATTTTTAGATAGTCCTGGTTTAAATGTTTTCTTGGGCGCAACGTTATGTACGTATGCCATTGTTGCAAAAGTGTCGTTTCCAAATAAAGAATCTATTGTAATTATTTTATTATGCACTATACACTATGACTTTGAGAGTGTCATGATTTCTAACCAAAGTACTATGTCCTTCTTATCGAATTACAGTAACCGATTTTGATAACAGAATTACTAGCGGATATAATTTAGCTTTAATAGACAGAGTGTGTTTAATGCAATTTTCCCAAAGAAGGTGTGTGATTCCTGTGATGCTATTTATTGAGTTAAATAGCTCGGTCGTTAAGATGCTCGACTTCTAATTCCACGTTCATCCTGGGTTAAAATCCTGTCAGATTTTTGATCTTCTCAGAAACTCCACTTTATAAATAAATAAAGTTCTTAACCGTTCTGAATCGACAGAACAAGTGGTTTTCATTGACTACCATTTTAGTAGTTGACAAGCTTCAACAGTGCAAAACAAAAGGAGTATCATAAGCCTCTTTATGGGACTTTTATGTAGATGTGTATATGTTTGTCATGTGAAGGGGTTGGCATATAATAAGACAGTGATTAAGTCGCTATTGCTAATCTTTGGCAGTGTGAACGAAAATATAAAACTTTTTAAGCTGTAGGGTACGTTGTTTTCAATATTTCGTCACAAAAGGTTTTCATGTCTTTGCTAAAATAGATAGGGCCTATGTTCTTGTATTTTATATTTCCAAAAATCCTGTTGGTAAATGTGTTCTTAAAATAATTTGTGTTTCAGAGGTTTCGCCTTAGACTAGTGTATGGCTTATAGAGAAGAAATGTGTCAGTAATCAGGGGCGGATCCAGGATTTAAAAGAGGGGGTTCAATTTTCAGACCCCACCCCCCAAATGATAGGGGGTCCTCCCCCGGGAAAATTTTGATTCCTAGATGGCCGAAAATGAGCTTTCCCGACTTCTGAGGAGTCTTTTAATGACCTTTAAGTTGTTCAAAAATGTTTTACCCTTCTTGAGTCAGGTAGTTTTATCTCATTCTTTAGGCCTATCGTAGAGAAAAAAGAAAGACAGGCAATATATTATTATATTCCAACAACATTGAATAGTTAGATAGGAGGCCTATCTTTCTTCCATGGATCGATGAACCGATAGGCCTGAAGAACGCACATTCGTACATAAATTATTAGACGGCGAACCAAAACAGTGTGTAGGCCCTATATTATTTAATTAAAAACTAGTTGGGCTAAGCCTAGTTTGTCTGATCTTCCAACCTATGCCTAGGTTAGCATGCCTTTTGTAAGCCATGACCCAGTTGTATTTTGTTACGTTTCTTCACAGAGGGGTGGGGGTTCGTCCGAACCCCTTGAAACCCCCCCCCCCGGATCCGCAACTGGTAATAAGCCTTTGATGATGTTGATGTAGCTAGTACCTCTTGCGCTGAGCAGTAGCTACATCAACCAACATTAACACATTAAAGTGGACACAGTGCACAGTAAAATGGACAAACACACACACCGAACATAATCTGAAAATTATTATTTTTGACTTAATTGGGAGTCTCTGCAGTGCTTGTTTGGGAAATTTGAGAGGGATGGGGGTTCACCAGGAAAGAGTGGGTTTGCTGGAAAGGTTCTCTTGAACCATAACCCCCCCCCCCCCGGCTACGGACCTGGAACGGTTCTTAAATCTGCATTAGGCCTATAACCGTTTGAAGTTATATCTGAAATTTTCGATATTCAACCTGATAAAATTGTGCTTCTTTTCTCTAAAGTATCTTTAAGTCAGGTGCATTAATCCGTTGTCGAACCAGGAGGAAGTTTTCATATGAATTTGTACGCGCTCTTTAGTAGCGCTCGCATAAATTGATAAAAGTGTCATTCTTCAGTAAAGTGCCATTTTCCCGTCCCTCTGTTTTGATGTAGTATAAATTTTAAAATATTAAAGGAAGTTTTATTTTTATTGCGTTAATGCAATCTCGAACATATTTGTTAATGAAATAAGTTGTTAAATATTTTAAAAGTAATCAACATGCTGTTTATTTTTCAACAAAAATCCTCCAAAGTCGCGCACTTTGCATGTCCCGATTGGATTTCTTAAAAATTCCCAATGTCATAATTTGTAAAATAAATAACTTAAATAAAAAAATGTACCACAAAAAGGTGAATACAATAGATGTCTTACAAATTTAAAATTAAAAATGACATCAATAGACCTATAAATACTTAAAATTTGACTTTTTTAGACTAAAAAAGTTTGTCCCTGAATTGTCATCATCTCCGTCACAATACTTTAAAATGCCATTATAGCTGTTAGCAAAATGACATAACAAATTATGGATCAAACCATTTTGATTGAAGGGGACCATACAGTAAGAAACAGTCCATTCTTGTACAGTTAAACCACCTA
>NW_022699253.1:271990-273329 GCF_011630105.1 Anneissia japonica | reverse complement strand
GAAAAACTAGTTTTTTTCGACTAAAATGCTATGTTTAACTATTAGTAACTTTGAATATAATGATACTTGATGCTCCCAATTTTTAGCGTTGATAGGAATGACATTCCTTTTTATGATATTAATAATTTCAATATGGATAGAAATAGTAATTGTTAAGTGATACTCATGATTTGATAGCTTAATTGGTATTATTCTAGTTTATCAATAAAATGTGAATATACTGTAGCTATTGTTCAATATATATTAACTTCTATTTTAACATGTTTGGTACGCAACCATAACTTAAAAAGCAAGTACTGTGATGTTCACAATTTTAGACATTGATAGGAATGCAAGTGTTGAAAGACACTGAGATAATTTGGTAACCTAATTCAAAGTAGTCATTGTAATAAATAGAAGTGAAAGAGGGCCATTTTATGCATACTTTTTCAACTACCTTGCTTTGATGATTAAGCTAAATCATAACTTTAAAAGTAATTATATATAATACTCATAATTGTTAGCATTGTCGGATTAACACTAAAGACAATTTACTTTGATGAAACTGTTCATTAAGCAACTTTTTATTTTGTAGACTAAAATTATATTCTTGCTATCAATAACTTTGGTTATCAGCCATCATTTTTATAATGAAAGTAATGGAAATTGTAGTACCATACTTAAAAATAGAAACCTCATTCTTATTAGCAGTTATTTAAACCAAACTGATATCAGGAATTTGTTCTACTACTACTACTACATTTACCAAAGCAACATGTTATGTTTAAGCATCAATATTTAAAATACATTATTTTACATGACACTTTACTCATAATTTCTGTTATTTTAATAAAACTGAAAAAGACAACTTATCCTGGACTCTTTCAAACTTGCACCATGCTATGCTTATGAGTATAATAGTTCAAATGAGATTGTTTCAAATCAGAGATATAAATGTTTAGTTTAATTTCAAAAAGACACACTGAATATATCCCCCCCCCCAATATTTGACAAGGGGGGGGGATGGTCCATTGAATCATCCCCCAATATTTTGACTATGTATGGGATAAAATGGAGCTTTAAACACTTCAAAAGACTGTCACAGAAATAATTTGCACTGTCTTTTGCGCTTACAAAGATGAAAATTAGCATAATGTATTAATGTTGATAACAAAATGATTTTATCTGGTACAAATCTAAGCTCTTCTTTCCTTAGATGTTAGATGCGCTTGCAAAGAGAGCCACATTTCACACTGAAGGGTGTGTACATCAGTAATGTTATGTCAATAATTCCAAGGTTATATCGGTTGATGAGGAATTTATTGATTAGGCCTATAATAGTAAATTGCATCAATTTATT
>NW_022699253.1:269915-271621 GCF_011630105.1 Anneissia japonica | reverse complement strand
TTTTTTACCTTTCGCGGCTCATGTTACCAAATTCTAATCAGAATAACTCGCATTTGTATTTGACCAGTCGGCTTCTTTCTCTCTGTAAGTTGATCTTTATTCTTTCTACCATACTAAAAATAAAAAATTGTTGTGATTAGTCAAAGCTCCGTCACTTTTGGAAACCAATAGAATCAAGCCTTCCAAACACCATTGACTGATTGTATACAGGCGCTTGTTTCAGCGTAATCATTTTTCTGCGGCGACTGATGCGAAGACTGAAGTGTGCATGTCTGTTTGATAAGTTAGACCGGTTAGACCCTTTCTATTGTTCTTTTTACTTCATTGAATATATGAATGGAAAGCTTATGATTAGTAAATTCTCATCATGTAAATATAATTAGATTTGCAGTTTTAATTTTGCTTCCCTCAAAACTCACACGTTACAGTGAAATGCAAGCGTTCGCCGGTTCACTACGTAGCCTACGTTACGCGCTGAACTCGCACAGTAAACATTGAATGATACGCGCTAGAAAGCAAGAATTAATCTTTTCTGTTATGGGTGCTGTTTTTGGCTCTTACAAATTCATCTAGGTTTAAGATCATATTGTTGCAATGATCATAGAATAGAATAACATCGCTTCTTCAACATCAGCTGCAAGATGGAGTATGGTCATTGGTAGGCCATGAGTAAGTGTTTATATAAAAATCAGATTTATTGAGCTATTTATATTTATAAAGTATAATCGCTGGTCATTATTACATTGATTATTAGATTCAATAGGATACAGGATCTGAGAGGAAAATATATCATCTCCAGTTGTAACTCCGTTGCACAATACTAAAGAGAGGGGCCGAGATGGGCTTCCTTTTTTCGAGATTAAGCCCGCTGGGCTTTTATTTGAGTACTGTACAGTACACAAAGTGAAATATTCAGGTACGCCCTCTAATGCTACATAACTTTTTTTTCGTAGGGTTAATCTCATTCTGGTGGTATGGATGTAGCAGTATCCTGCTTTCAGTCACGTCCGTAATAGTTAACACACCCCCACACCACACCACACACGCGATCGACCGTACAAATTTCCAATTTCAGCGACATGCCTGGCTAGGCCTAGCCCGGAGGTCAGTTTAAGAAAATTGCATTATTGTTGATTTCTTTAGATTAATCACCCCCGTATTTTTGTTTTACCTTCACGTATATTATTTTACGGTACTGTAGGTTATAACAAGACTCTAGGATGACCTTGTAATCTTATCACAATGCATTGCAATGCTTCGCTGGATGGAACGAAACGGCTGCTGCTGCGTTCAGTTCCGCTGCGTGGAATATTAAATTAATGCTAGCTAGGCCTAGCCTAGGCTACCTAGCTTTAGCATTCCTAGGGCCTACCTAGATATTGCACATCTAAGGGCCTAAGCCGGTCTAGGTAAATCTGTAATAATGTGTTATGATTTGTAGTTGTATAGATGGTAGCTGGTTGTTTTTGGTTGTATGGTTAAGCCTGAGTTGAGCTGCTGTTGTTTAGTATAGGCTAGCCTAGGCTAGAGAGGCCTAGCTAGTTAGGACCTAGGCCTACTAGCTTAAGGGCCGCCCAAGGCTAGGCCTAGTGTAGTAGGCCTAGACCTGAATGCCATCTGTTTCTGGCAAGGACCAGCTGTCTCTTATACACATCTAGATGTGTATAAGAGACAGGAATACAATAGATGTCTTACAAATTTAAAAT
>NW_022699253.1:182205-269860 GCF_011630105.1 Anneissia japonica | reverse complement strand
TATATATATGGCAAAAAATTTAGGATTATTTACAAAATACACAAGATCTTTGGATACTTGTTATCTTTTGTTTTTAAAATGAATATGGAAGCTACTGTACAGTAAATGAATGTGGAAGCTACTGTAAAGTAAATGAATGAAATTCAGATATGACATTGTTATATACAAGTATTAATGAGTCGATAAACAATTAAAAATATATAGTTTGAGTCATTCCATGTCAACTCAAACATGGCTCCATGGTGACCATCATGGAATTTGCTAAAATTTTAACCAAATATACCTAGGCCTAGAGGGATATTATGAAAAATCCCAAACATTATAAATTAGAAAAGTCCCAAGCATTCTTAAGTTACTGCACTTTTAAATTTTGAAGACACGCCCCTTTTTCGGACAAAGATCAGCCATATCTTGTGAGGGTTTATGAAAGGCAATATTTTTATTTCTGGACATACTAGAAAGCTAAAAATAGCTATTCTGGTTCAGTTTTGCCCATAACCTCTGATTCTGCAATCAAGCTCTGAATACTGTAGACCTGGCCATTAAAAAGTTATGAGCATCTCAAAATCAGTTTTATTTGGGCAAAATTAATTATTTTAAGATTTTCACCTTGTATGACCGAGACTACTAAATATTTTAATGGGAAATAGTTATTTGAGATCGGATATACAGCAGACTATAGCCAAATGAAAGATTATTCCAATCAAACATCAAATCACAGATTTTAATTTAGGACAATCCAAAAATGGCCGCAGCTCAAAAATTTACTCCTGTAACCTAAATTTGAGGGGTCAAATAACTAGATAGTTAGCAATGGAAATGAAACTTACACAACTGGAAGTTATCTTTTGGTAGGTAGAAAAAAATGTTATCTCAACTTATTCCCTTCATTATAAACTCCCATGTGAAATGGTGTTTCTTCTGTGTCGGCAACTATTAGTTTCAACCCCCCCAACCCCCATATTCTCCAATCCCCAGTCCAGTTTACTTTGAATGTCTACTGCACGTTAATCCTTGCTGACTGCTACTAATATACAGTAATAGGCCTACCAACTACAGTATCAATATCCAGTAAATACTGTAGACCTATTAACTACTTTTTGAACATGTACAGTACAGCAAACATTATCTTTGCTTGTAATATAACTTTGGTTTAAGACAGGCTCCGGATGAAAAAGTTTTGATATGTAACTCATGTGTTACATAAAACTGTCTCTGGCATGGCAATCACACTGTTCATGTCTTCATCTAAAGAATATTGAGTCATCTCAAGACTGTGCTCCCTTCTATTTCCAAAGTGATATATTTTGGTGATTGGGCAGCTTCCCAATACAAGAACTGTAAATATTTTAACTTCACAACCAAGATGACTTTGGGCATCAGAAAATATCTTAAAACCTCAAATTGAAGCCCCCATTTTTAGTTTGCAAAATTAGCCTACAGTACTGTAAAAAAGAAGTCCACCTCAAAAAGAAGCCCATGGGCTTCTTTTCAAGATAGTACAGTACATATGCTGTACATGAATTTCAAAAAACAAAATAAATTAAAATCAAGCTTGGTTTATACATTAGTTTAGGCGAGTTAATGCCAGTTAAATACACTCCATGACACAGGTTGATGTTACATTTGCCTTATTTATTGCTTTATAGTATAAATTCACAAAATGTACTGCATTCATTTTGAAAAGAAGCCCCCTCTTTACTTTGAAAAAGTAGCCTTGAAAAGAAGCCCACCCAAAGTTAGCAAAAAAAAAAGAAGCCTAGGGCTTCAATTCAAGGTTTTACGGTATACCAAGAATCATCGTTTTGCATGTGTCCAACAATAATGAGGGATTTAAACTAACTAAACGATTTGCTCACTCTAAAACTCTAACAGGAACTGTTAATTGCTTCATTCCATTGGCTGATAGAAAACAACTGTGGTTTTCTTTCACACTACCGTATCCTCTGTTATTAATTTTGATATTTCATTTTTTCTTTCAGAATTTAAATAGAACAATGGATCTTGAGTCTGCTAAAAATGTTGTATTAGAGACTCTGATTGAAGCATCAAGCCAAAATGTTTCTCTTTTGAAGCCAGCAGAACAGAAGCTTAAAAGCTGGGAAACACAACCAGGATTTTATCCAATCCTGCAGGTACCTATTTTTTTTGACAGAAAATGGCACTTAAACACTTACAATCACAATTACTACTATATCAATCTGAGCCCCACCATGGTTGGAGCTCAGGTGGGAAAATTTCAAAAGTGCCTGTGAGTAAATTTGAGACTTTATTAGATGCGCGAAAACTGCACTTGCATACTTAAAATTTATGAAAACTGTCATCCACCTCAGCCCACAATGGTTGAGGCTGAGGTAAGACAGTTAAAAAAACTACCATATGTCCGTCCTGAGTTTCACCAGGGTTGGGGCTCAGGTGAGCTTTTAGATGTCAAAAAATGGCACTTTAATACATAAAATCTACAAAAATTACTATATATCCACCTGAGCCCCATCATGGTTGAGGCTGATGTGAAAAAATTTTAAGAATTGGGGACTTCTATACTTAAAATTTATGTCGGTTAATTTTTAACATTTAAAAATAGGCATTTTTAATATTTTTTTCAACCTCTAAAGGGGGTGCTGAGGCACCCCGAGCACCCCCTCTGGATACACCACTGAAGATACCCTGCAAATGTTCTTGTAATTTTGTTTTAATAACTCCTGATTTTGTATAAAGTGATAGCATATATGTAATTCTTTGTTTGTTTTTAATTTGTTTATTTGCAGTCAATTTTCAGTACGTACAGTGTTGATGTTAATGTGAGATGGTTAGCTGTTTTATACTTCAAGAATGGTATAGACAGATACTGGAGGAAAACTGCCCCAAAGTAAGGATTCTTTAAAGATATACTGTCTGTAAATTATGAAAAAAAAACAGATTGCAGTAGTATTTAAATTTTTCACTTCCTTTCGCTGGTTGTCAAAAATCAGACCTTGATTTAAAAGGCGCGCGATCGCGCCGGCGCTCCTCCGCGCTCCTCGAAATTATGCGAGGAGAGCAATCAATAGCGCTCCTGAATTTTTCTAGGGGAGCAACAAAAATACCAAGTTTCATTTGTATAAACATTTAACAGTTTTTTAATTTTGATGTATTTAGTGAGAAATGCACCAAGGATAAACCATGAAAGTTCAAAGACTTTTTTATGATCTCTCTGGTGATGAATTTGGTAGTACTGTACATCAGGAGACACAACCGCTACTCTCTTCCAAACACTGCATTTTTTAACTTACACACAGAATTAATGGCTTTGACATCTCATCCAAAAACCGGTTGGCTGTTGAAACTTGCATTTTAGACTTTCTGCTGAAACAAAAGGAGAGTAACCCATGAAACTAAACTGTGGACCGAGATTAAATAACAATCTCCATTATGGTTGTAGCTACCACAAGTTTAGCCGACTGAACCCAGCTACTCTGGATAATACTTTTAATTATGATCAAATGATAATTTATAATATTTATGCCTTTAAAATGTTATTCAGCAGGCTCTGGTGATAGAGCTGAGAAGAATGTATGACTATTGTGCATTATCCTAGTGATTGCAATGAAATTAAATAGAAGAACTGGACTCCATGATGGTCAATCCGGGGTGGGAGGTGGGGGCGGGGGGCACATTGCCTCTCTACATGTGTAAACTTTCTGGATCTATCTCTGAATCTAATTATGATTCTCCAGATTTTTCTAAATAAAAAAAAAAAAAGAAAATGAATTGTCATAGGCCTGTAAAAGCATTTCATGGTAAGTAATTTTAGACCACACCTATAGTTAAATCAAGGTTCGGTCCAGGGATCTGTTGTTTACAGCACTTTGTAATGTGTAACATTTTGTTGGAAAAAATTGACGAATGAACTGGGTATGGCATAATAAATGTGTTTGCAGCCATATTCATATTATGGAATAAATTTACTTGACTACTTGACTGTAAAGTTAGCACTCCCTTGTGATGGTGTGATAATCACAACGCTTAGGAAATTCTAGTTAGTCGGTGTGTCCTACTGTAATATCTGCAAACATTGCATCACAGCCTATCACAGCTTAGCACTGACTGAAACGAAATAAAAATCTAAGGTTTAAATGTGAATTTGAGTTTTCAAAAATTATATATAGCTCTAATATTTTAAATAGAGCATACAGTATAGTAGGCCTATAGTTACATACTGTGCAATAATAAATCAGAACAAGCAAGCATGTTACAGAACAGTATGAGTGTAAGATACAAATTAAATTAGTTTAAAGCTGCAGATGCATACAATAACAATAATAATAATACTGCAAGTGACATTTATGAAGCTCTCTATGCTAGCAATGCATCATAAACAGTGCAATAGAATAACACCTCATAATAATAACAGAAATTCATCCTACGATCTACAATACTAAGTCTAAAAACATATACAAAATTCATCATGCAATATAAAATAATAATTCACCAAATAAATAAGTCTAGTTACAATTAATATTTCAACTGGTTACAATTAATTTATGTAGTCTATACATTAATTAATTATTACAAAAATGTATTATTACCAAAAAATAGTATGGGAAAGGCTTTTAATCAGACAATATAAAAAAGACATCAGAAATCATTCGTTAATGGGAATCATCCAACACAATGCTAAAAATGATGTCACTACTAGTTTTGTTTTACAAATAAGATAGTAAAATTAATCACAATAGAGAAGAAGCAGTGCCATTACTAAGCCTACTAAGACCTAAAAAAATAAATTTTGTTTGTTTGCCCTTCTTTTTTAAAAAATGATAAATAGGGGTGGGTGGAAAAATTTTTTTTAAATTTTTTTTTTTTTAAAATACTCATCAGATGGAATACAAATAACCCATAGATTCCTAGAATGGCAATGTCTTGCATCAGACAACAACTTTAGACTAATTTGTAGGGCATCTGGCAAAAAATAAAGATAATTCACTCACTTTTTTTATTTTGATTGCTAATCTCGTTGTGGTCTAAAAGCACAATTTGGACCATACTAAGCTCTAAGAACTCTCCAAGTGAACCCTACCATGGATTTTTTCCAGGACCAGGGCCGATGCCCTAGTTGGCCCCTAATAGGTCGGACCTATACTGTCGGACCCTTTGTCAGCAATTTTCTGGAGCTACCGCTGGGCCCTTTTCAGGTCTCAGGTTTCAGGACATGTTTGTCATTGTTATTCTAAATATTTTTATCAACGAATAAATAATATAATTGTTGGATCTAGGAATTTGAAATAGAGGGAGACCAGGGAGGAACTTTCAGAGGACACCATCTTAGCCCCACCATGGTTGGGGCCGAGGTACTAAAATTTATGATTGTGGCACTAACAGACTTAAAGTTGTGAATATAATTTTCTATTTATCGCCATTAAAAAAAATGTGGTGGCCCCCTTGGTCGGCAGGGCACCCTTTAATCCGCCACACTGGATACAGTAGTATGATATATGTCCTACAGTTGATGTCAGAGACGCATTTTGCTGTTATGTATCAACAAAACCCTATTTGTGAGGGTGATAGATTAAGGACCCATATGTGTGGGGCCCCTTTGGGTCCCCAGGGGTCGGGGCTCTGCAGACCGCTGCATGAGAGCGCATAGACGTTACGCCACTGTACTTCGCATTATTTTAGGACTATGTGACAGGATACTGAGCCACGGCCTAAACGTGTCCTCTGTATGCTTTTTAACTTCCACATTTTTTTTGTTCATTATTAAAAAGGATCAAATCAGCTAATGGCATTCAACTAAAAACAGATTAAAAATAATAGTTTTCGCTGATTTGTATATATTTTAATACAAAAATTTGGTCTTCAGGCGAGACTTTATTATATTTATTTATTCTTTCTTTATACTGAATATACACTTTCAATACATAGTACTGCTTTCCAAAGTGGTTTAGTTCTTAACTACAAATTTTTTAAAGCAGATATATACACAAGGTAACCAAAAAAGATGGATAACTTAACTACAAATTAAGATAGATTTAAAAGGAACATTGAAAGAAACTTAAGAAAAATAAAAAATTTAAATAATAAATATGGATAAGCAAGGTAAGGGAAAATCAGGTTAAATTAAGATGGTATTATTGAGGATTTGAAATAGAATGCTTAAAATTTGAAAGTGTCATAGATTTAAAGTTGGTTTTAGTATGATTCGGGAGTTTATTCCATAATTTAGTAGATCGGTGTACAAAAGTTCTTTTACCTTGCATATTATTCCAGGTGTATTCAATTAGTGTACTTTTACTTCGACTCCGAGTACAATGCGTACGCAAACTACTGTATAATTAAGACAAAATTTTTCGATAAATATGATGGAGCGTGATCATTTAAACATTTGAAAATCATTATGAGCAATTGTTCGTCCCATTTATCACTGAGTGTGCTCCACTCTAACGAACTTAAAATATTTACAACTGGGTTTTTTATGTCTGCAGAAAGTAAAATTCTTCCTAATCTGTTTAAAAGTATTTGAAGTGAATTTGAAAGTTTAATATTACAGTTGGACCAAACACAGTTACAGTAATCAAAAAGAGGCATACCTTGTGTCGCAAACCCGCTGCCCTCCAGTATTAATAATTTAATGAAATAAAATATTTTTGGCCAATTAGCGCACCCGCTGCCACGAAAAACTGGAAATTTCAGAAAATAATAACTGTTTTTCTTCATTTTTATTCCAAGATATGTATATTTCTTCCTATTTATATAAATTTAAAGAATTTAACCATCCCATTACTACGCTGTTTACATTCAGCAATAAAATTTTATTGTTATTTTGGCAAAACCATTTGCTAAACAAGAAAACAAAATTTTTTTTTTTTTTTTTTTTTTGCTCACGTTTGACGATCTTTAAAATATAAGTTTGCGAAACAAGTAATAAAAAAGTCTTGCATAGCAAATAAATATACAACAAAAGTAATAATTAAACTTCTGTTTTAATTGAGGGAGAATTTTTTCAGATTTTTAATTACAGTACAAATTACAGTATACAAATTAAGCAAATCAAATATATTGAATGAAATTTAATGTTCAATTTTTGAAACTCATGACAGACACACCTCTATAAAGTACAGGGGTGGATTTAAGGGGAGCAGAGCAGGCCCTGCTCCCCCCTCCCTTTTTGAAAGTAAAGGAAAAAGGGGGAAAAAAGAAAAATAAATTATTGGTCATTTCAAGGCGTCTAGAAAACAAAAATTTGTGGGGACGTTCCCCCGACCACATATACTGTAATGTTTTCTTTCGATCATCACCCCCATTTCGGACATCTCTGGATCCGCCCCTGAAGTGTGCTGTTCAATTTTTTCTTTTTAAAATGTAATATATTGATTTATTTAATAATATTAAGTATGGTGTAGCATTGTTTACAGTACATAGTAAATTAGTAAATTTGATTTTTATTCATTAAGTGTATGTACTTTTTTAATAGTTTACAAGAACATTCTTCAACTTCATAGCTGAGCTTTGGAACAGCCACACAGAGAAGTTTCTTGACAAAGCAGCAACAAATATTGAATCAGCCCTTACAAACTACTTAGAGCCAAGTCAGTTGTCACTGAAAAGTAAGTTGAAATCTTTGGTCCATTTCACCCATCAATTCCAGACTTCTCTAATTTTAAGACTCTAATTCAACTCTTTTTTGATATACCAACTAACAACCTTCAATCAACCCAAACCAAAGACCACCTCAAATTTCTTAGGTCCCCCAAACAAGGTCTTGAATTACAGGATGCAATATATTTCTTATGTAATGATTAATCATAGTTATGTCAAATGATATTATTAGAAATATTGCTAATATCAGCTCACCACCTAATTGTTTGATTTTAGTAAGGTTTTGAGTTGGTAAAATAAGGTAATTTACTTTTTGTATAATTATTGAGTCTTCATGTTAAAATGTTTGGCATGATTGACAGGATATAAATCAAAATTTCAAATTGTTGGAAATAATTACAATGGACTGAGTAAACACATCATGAATTGGAAATGGTGCTGCTCGGCAGCTGAACATGTTTTTTTTAAAAATCTTATCAGTGATTGCTTTTTCTTTTCTTCCCAAGTAAATGGGACAATTAGCATACTTAAAGCAGACAGAAGAGGTCTGATGATCGTTCCAAGTTTTTAAATTACCTATGAAATGCCAATTTCAGGCTATTTGTCCTTGTAAATGATAATTGATCTTGTATTGTATGTCATGCTGATGTGAGCTGCAATATGTCTTACATTTTAACAAAAATACCTTGTCATTACTTTTTCCAATATATCTCGCATTCTATCACCTATACTTGTTCATCTTCCCTTGGTGGTTAAAATTCTGCCATTTTCAGAATTTATATTGACCAATATGTTTTGCCTAATGTTCTTATTCTTATTCTTTATTTGCCAATCAAATACACAGCTGGATAGGAGGGCCTAGTCTCAATACAAAGTACTGTAAACTTAATTACTATAACATTATGCCAGAGAACCACTCCCATCCAGTAATTACTGGAATAATATAAAAATATATATCATTAAAATTTTACATAAACAATACAAAACACATGTTACATTATTTTATGCAATGATTATTTCTTCATATGCAAGTCAATACTTTTATATTACATATTTTTATACATTATGCCTTTAGCCTTTAGATTGAAAAGGGAATTCCCTGGATATAAGACCAGAGTGTGGGCTTATTCCTGAAGAACTACAGAATGTATAATATTGCAGCTACAGAAGTTAGCAGAATAATTCATGTACCATTTAAAAAAAACAATTATTTTATAGTTAATGGCAGTTTACACTTATATATTTAATTTTACTCCAAATAGAAATTGTGTGAGTGTAACATATATTGTAGACAAATTTAACACACCAATGAATAATCTCTTAAATACAAAATATATACTATAAAAAATATAAAATTCATAATTTAAGGATTTAATTGAATTGAGATTTTTTTTGTTGTACAGTACCAAAGACAGAATTTATAAACTGATTAAATTGAGGAATGTCTTTATTGTTTTTACTTATTGTTGACGTTCAGCTTTCAAAACCTTTATGGTGGCAAAGATTCATCCTTCATGCAATTTAGAATATAAACATGCTGCAGTTTCCATCCGGTGTTTTTCTGCACAATGTTATGATATTCTGTCAAATATGGATAATTCCTTTTAATATTTTGTTTTAAAAATTGATTGATTGAATTTATTCGATGCTTAACATGCACAAACAAAGATCTGTACTACCTGTACCTTTCAAAGATACAGAAAAGTACCTCAAAAACTAGAATTTGGAATAGCTCATTTAAAAGGGTCAAATAAATCAGTAGCTTCCAGTGAGAAGCAGATCCAACAGAAAGTAGTTTTCTTCAATTTACAGACTTTTTATTAAATATTTTGATTATCAGAAAATTTAAGGATCTAGGGCCTATGAATACAGGAAAGTTTTCATTTAACTGTCCAAAATTGTAAACTATTAACTTACTTTAAATATACAAATTAAGTAATTTAAATGTGATATTAACATTTTCATTTTTTTTAATCTCATGACTAATAGTACATCTTTAAATTGACAATTTTTTTTTCTCCAGTTGCTAAGAAACTAATGGTGCATGGAATGACTGAAGTAACTGAATACCCTAATGCTTTGGTATGTTTTAATTCATCGTATCTCTATTTTATAATCACTTACTAAATAAAAAATATAAACATAAACGTCTACTTGATCACAACATCATACCTTATTGATATCGCCTTTGTTTTATTTTCTCCATTTTTTTAAACATTTATATAACTGTTAACAGATGTAACATCTTATTTTTATATGTTCCATACATTACAGTAATTGCTAGTGGGTAGGTCTGTACTTCCCCATTCCATTATGTATTACAGTACTGTATATGACAATCTTAAATTAGCTTTTTTTTTCTGTTTTATATTACCCATTGAGCAAAGTGGAGCTGTAGCTTGGTGCTTAAGATTCTGGAACACGTGCCAATTCAGGGTGCATATCCTGCTAATATATCTGACAGAGGATGAATAATATATCATATCTTTTGTATCTCGTAGAGTTATCTTGAGCCATTAGTCAACAGCGTAGCTCTTGACTGAGAATTTTAAACAATTTTATACAACAAAAATAGCTCCAATGTATTTTCCCACAATAGATTCTGTCATCTTTGTATGCTTCTATGTAATACTTTAATTATAATTTAGTTTAATTAAGGAGAACCACATAATTTTCCATCACATTCGTACTATTTTTTTGCCAGACAACTGTTCAAGTTGTGTTTGAGAGATTAGAGCAAATGTTACAGATAAGTAAGTATTTTATTGCAATTTAATTAATTCTTTTGAAATATTCAATTATTTAAACTATGTAGGCAATATTTTACCCTGTTTAGGGGACTGTATGTTTTAAAGGTCTTCAGAGGAGGGCAGAAAAAAGTAGAAAATCAAATTTGGTTTTCATATGAAGTTTTTCTACTAGGTAGAAGAATAAAATAAAATAAATTTTACTGAGGATTATAAAAACTCTGTGTTTGAGGGTGCCTTTTAACAGTAGATCCTAACTCAAAAATCCATCAGTGTGGTGATGTAAACAGCATATTGAACTGTACAGTACCTTTACAATTATGTAATTATAAATAAAAAATACATCAGAAGATATATGGCAGATAAAAATAAAGAAAATAAACAAATTGTTCATTAATCAATTTTCCAAGATGGCAGATGCACAAGTGGCCCAAAAATAGCATTATGTTTTATTGTGATTTATTATTGGCAAGTGGCAGGTTCCTGAAACAAACAATTCTTGCTTATTCTTACACTACCAGAAAAAATATATTTGATGACAACACTAATTTATTCAATTTCAATGTCAACAGATTATGTTAATGATGTTCATGACATCATTAAGTTGAATATAATTTGACCAACTCATAAATGAAGAGTGTGTATTTGTAGTGTAAATAGTCACAATTAATTAGTTTCAGTGTTTCGTGCATGATGGCTACAGAATTGAATCAACTCTAGGAACGCTTGACCTAGCATGCACACACTTCCAAATTATAGTTTCTAGTAACACAAATTAATCAGATATTTTTGGTCAGACAACTTGGACCAGTGTAAATTTTTTAATTGAACCTGAGATTGTAAAGACACTACAACATTTTATTGTGTGAATGTGGTATATAATTATATTAATATAAGTGACTATGTGCGAAAAATTATAGCTGCCATTGACTAGTTAGCTTTTTCAATTACACTTTTCATGTGAGCATGAACTGAAGTGATTTTAATAATCTAAATTTACATCAATAGTAGCTAAAAATGTGATGATATTGCTTCAAAGTGAAAAACAACTTTAAACTTTGTTTGAATCACAAGCACTGTCAAAAAGTTTACTGTATCTTCATTGTCTCAAGCCATACTGCACATACTTTTTTTTAAATTTCAGGACGGCAAATTGAGGACTATTCACTAAAAGAAAAAATAGAAAAGAAAATTATCCAACTACTGAAAGTAGTAAGTTGCATTTACTTTAACACACACTATATAAATTCAGTAAAAGTAAAAAAGTGAAGTGAAAAAGTAGAAGGTATTGAAATGCATGCCATCATGTTGTGATTCAATATTTCGACATTAATTATGTCATCATTCCTGATGATGACATAATTATTGTTGAAATATTGAATCCCTACATGATGGCGTGCATTTCAATACTTAGAAAATGTATTATACTTTCTTATCTGAGATTAATCAGTGGACCTTTCGGTAAAATAGTGAATTAGTAGGTAAAGGGCTTTTTCTGCTATTCTGTATCTAGACGTATGTAAGTAAAATAAGTTAAATATGGACCGTAAATCCTTGAATAAGCACTGCAGCGCTTATACGAGAGTGGTGCTTAGCGAAAAATTCATGTTTGGTGCTCCGCTTATTCGAGGATTTACGGTAATTAATACTTTGACTTGACAACTGTTTATTTAGAAGTGGTGGTAGAAAGTAGGAATTCATGTCCAAACCTTGCTTGCACCCAAATTACAATGGGTTTATGCCATCTCCACCAACTTGGGAAATGTGTGTACAGTAAGCTACCCAAGAAGACAAACATACCCATTTTCACAAGCACTCACAAATGTTTCAATAGATAATTATTGGTCCTATTGCAATGACCGGGCCAAATTCACCTATCTTAGAAATATTAAAATATACTGCATCGGGATATTTGTAAAGTTAGTCTTATTTTTGCCAGATTTTATGTTTGCATATTTTTAATTAGGTCAACTTAAGATATTTGTGTGTTACAGTAGATCAATTTGACAATGAAAGTGTCACATGACAAGAAGGCATATTTGACATCCTGAAAGATTGATATCATATTACTGAGAGTAGGCAAATCACTCAATATATCAAGTGTACAATAATGGATTGATTGTCAGTTTTGATGAAACATGAGACTGAATCTTTTATTTGAAATATTTTCAAATTTAGGTTTAACACTGTAGGCCCAAATATTTAAATTTTTGTTAAAAAAACTTTATAACAATATATTTTAGTCAGTAAAAAGTTTCCTTGGTTTCTTCACAAATTGTTTCAAATATACTATTAGAAATATAATTTATAGACTTTACAATGTTGGCATAATCATTGATATATAGTGGTATATTAATGTATTTTTTTGCTGATAATGTAAAATGAAACAACAGTGTGTATAATTGCTTGACAGCTATAAATATGTAACAATGTACCTCCTTAACACATGTAAGTCAGACATGTTTTAAATGGCCTACTGTATATCAACCATCATATTCAGCCACATACATACACAGTAATTATCCAGTTCAAAAAGAAAAAATTAAATTTAAAATGCGTCCCCTGCTAACTCGGTACCTAACTTTTACTGGGTTGGAAGAGACAATTTGGATGAAATGCACAGCGTAAATGTTGAACCCTGACCTCAAGGTTGAGAGCCTGAATCGCAATCCATCCTTTAACGAGATGATAATTCTGGATTTATGTTGTGCTCCACAATAAGAATACCTTCAGTCTTTTTTATTGAATTTTCATGCAAACAGTTAAACGTATGACTTTTTTCTTGTGTGTACAGCTGTCCGTTGTACAAGGAAATCATCCGGTATGCTTCATCCAGTTTATTCAGCGTGCCCTAGAGTTCACAAGCACATACTTGTTCACACAGGCAGCAGACAATCTACACTTTGAGCGTTTTATCATTGAATGTATGAACATTATGAAAGCTATAGTCACATGCGATGAATACAAAGTTGTTAAGCTGATTGCGGAGAAAGCTGAACCAAGTCGAATACAAGCTGCTAAGGCAAGTAGTAATATTTGTTTTTCACTGGTCTGAAATGAACTTTGATTGTTAGAATGAGTGTAAAAAGAGAGACAGAATGCAGTAAGCTCATGAATGCTTTGAAATTGTTGATCAACAATTGTGAGGCCTCACCACAAAATGATTCTCATGGTTAGAATATCAAAATTTGAGTTTATATTATATTAACCCTTTGAAGTCCCAAATGACTTTTCCCAAGTCACTGAGTCCCATTAAGGGGTTGTTAATAGGTTTATGAAAAACGTAAAGTACATTTTTATGACTGCAACTTTTAATAAATGATGGTTTGATTGTTGTGTAATATGTTTTAGGCTTCCGAAAAATAGCAATATTTTTTAACCTTTTGACCTATGTCAAAGGTCAAATGCCCAAAAATTGAAATTCAAGGACCTAAAAAGGGTATTTTTTTACCCAAAAACCCTTTGTAAACGTCAAGAAAAAAATTCGTATGTTCATGAATGTTACATATTATGTAGAATATGTTGTTTTCTACAGGAAAAAAATATTTGTGTTTGAGTATTTCATGATTTTATATTTATTATGAATATTTTTTATATCGAAGTCCGACGTAAATATTGGGCTCCATTTGGGTATTTTCAATGTGTTAGAAAAAGGGTAATTATTATGACCCTTGGAATTTGCAAATGATGTTTTGTTTGCTGGATGGAATACATGCGCATGAGTCTCAACAAATGTAAATATTGTTGTTTTTTTTTATACCTAGGTCAAAGGTCAAGTGCCCAAAAATTGCAATTCAGGGGCCTAAAAGGGGTATTTTTTTACCCATAAACTAAGCACTTCCTCCTCGTGCTTAGAGCTAAACCTAGGGCTTATGTCAGTTAATACACTACTAGTAGCGGTGTCATCATCACCTGAATCGTCATTACTCACTGCAGAATAATATATATCTTCACCGAGATCGATATTTTCATCCCCACTGTCATCGTCTGCTAAAATAAGCGTAAGCGCGTCACTGACGCTAAATGACTGCTTTCTTTTGGCCATTTTGAATGCTTTTGCACGTCCAGTTGCGGCAACAATAGGGAAGTCCCCTAAATGACTCATTAAATAGAGGGTAGCAGCGTTAAACGTCACTCCGTACTGTATTCGGAGCGCGCTTCCTGCGACAGAAAGTTGGTCTGTATAGTATATGGACCGCAACTTCAAAGGGTTAAGGTAGATCACATTATAAGCTTTAATTTGGTCTTTGAATGGCTCCACTAGGATATGTAGATCCAGAGATGTGAGCATTTAAATATTATGTGTAAGAGAACCACATTTTGAGAAAATTGACCTCCAAGACAAACTAACCTGTACAAATAATAGGACTAGAATTACAGAATATGCGCAGAGAACACTGTTTTAGTAAGAAAATTCACTTAAAAAGTATACAATCATTAAATATAAATATCAAGTTATTCAAAAACATTAAAATCAAAATTGTGTAAAATTTTGACTTTGAACTATTTTGGTGATTATCTCAAAATGATTTCACCAACAATGCATCTCATTTCATGGTGAGACCTCACAATTATGTTACCTTCTGTCCTCATCTTATCAGAACTTGTCATGTGCCAAGTAAACTAATCTTAGCATGAGACCAAAAATTTATATCTGCCAATTAATCTTCTATTTTACCTGTGCCTAGGGGATGTGTATTTTGTATAGTCTGAATAGCAGGCTTGTGTCAATGTCAAATGACATAACTCTGACAAATTAGAATAATAAGGATTGCAGAAGAACTAATGAATGGATCATCATAAAGCTTTAAAAGGTACTACCTAGAGGTCTAAGTCACAAAATTACAATTAATTATTAGTAGAAAAACTAATGAATGGATCATCCTAAAATTTAAAAGGTACATACCTAGCGATCTAATTCACAGAATTATAATTAATTATTAGAATTTTAAAATGTTTTATTCTGTATTAAGGAAGGACCCTATTTGAAATAAGTGTTTTTTAAATGACTTTACAGGCTATCCCTGTATATAAACAACAACACTCTCTTTCATTTCTCATCTTTGCTAATGATTTTAAGTAGATAAGGATGATTGCTGTGTTTGCCTTTTTGTCTATTATGAAATTGTATGTCCAAAAGATGTTGTAATCCAATAAAATTAATCAACTCACAAGTTGGAGATATGCACTCTATAAAGTGACCTCTGTAGTTTTCTCCTTTTCACTTTATAATTATCTTCTGGCAAGTGATTAGACCACTCATGTATGTAATTAAATATTTAATATCAGCCAATTCTCATAAAATATAATATTAAGTTCAAATAATAAGTTATCTAATTTTATGGCAAAATAGGCAATCGACAAAAATAGCATTTGTCTATCTCTCATCAGTGTTATGTTTAGACTTACTCATACAGTACATAGTGTAGCGTAACTTATTACAAGAATAACATTTAAGATGGCAAAAGATGCCATGTTGACGATTGTCTTGATAATTGATCTTGCATACCCAGCAGTCTGGCATAGCTAAAGCTAAATTGTGCAATAGTGAAGTTGTACAGTAAGTGTATGAAATAAAATTTTTCCAAACCTAGGCTGTTGGTATCCTGTAATGAACTTTTTCCCATTATTATTACATATTTTACTTTTTTGAGTTGTTTTATCTAAAAAAAAAAAAAAAAAGTCGCCATAAAAATACAAAATGATACAGTATAAAAAATAAATGTCTGAAGATTAAAAATATGGTACATAAAATTACATAAAAATTCAGTTTCACATATTAAATATTACATACATAGGCCGATTACATTAAAGGTAGAAATATTACAATTAAAAATATCAAGTAAGAGAGAATGGCAAATAACAGAAAAGTCTACACTTATGTGGATAAAGCCAGCCCTGATTACTTGCTATTCTTGGTTGCCAGATGCTATTTTTGGGTATCACAGATGCCATAATTTCATAATTTGTTCACATCATGCATGCTGTTTCTGCCCCTTGCTGGGGAGTGGTATTTGGCTCTATAAATTGTTGTATAATTGCCAGTTGCTATTTTCGGGCATCCCAAAATTATACTTTTAGACTAAAATATTAGGGAACAGCAATCATATAACGTCTTTGATTGGATTTGAATATTAATTTAGTCCGATGACCTCATCGTGGTGTCAGGACGTGTGGTGGTGGGGGATGTCGAGATTTGTAACAGGTTGGCAACCCGACAAAATCAACAATTTCAATGCAATGCAAAGCAACGATAACTAAAATTAAATCAATACCAAACATGCCTATACGCTACAACCAGAACCATCAAAATTTTGCCCAGCTTTTTAGTCGCCGTGCTCAATGGGAAGATTTGGCTTTGCTCTTTGGAAGTATTACTATTTTATAAGACTAAATATAGCAACCCAAATTAGTTTATACCAAATCGAAACTACTGATTTTTCAGGCTTTTCACTGCACCCTTACCGGAGCCTTTATTAAGTTTATTTTCCATTGATTCCAAATTCTACTCACTTTAAACAAAGTTTCATCATCATCATCATCATCATAATTATTTCATATTTTGTCTGGGCATCCAGGTAAACAAAGTTTCCACGGTATGACCACTGAACCCCTGTAACAACTAGCAACATTTAACAACATTGTGCCCCTTCCCACTCTTTTACAAAAAAGCTGGATAGCCCTTGAATGTTAGTGCTCTGTCTATATCACCTGTTAAATCTGTACATGGAGGTATCTACATGGTCTGCCTGAGTGTAATCGCTGTAAGGTCTACCAGAAGAAAACACAGGATTTAATTACAGCATTTTAACAATTCAAGTGATAGTATAACTGACCTGGAGCATGATAAATAATTGATTTGCTTCAGACTGAATTTGGTAAAGTGTAAATTAAATTGTATGAGCAGTAAGTTTGTCAAAACGCGACGTTATTTGTGTAGGCATAGGAGGCCTACTGTATTTCCATAGATAATTTATAGCATACTGTATCATGTGTATTCATAGAACATGTTCTAGGCCTATTTAATTAATTGCATATTTTTAATATTTCTCAATACTGCACGTCGTGTAGATATTAATTACACTTTTCATTGTTATTCCTTGTACATATTCGTGTTTCCTGCACTTTATTTATTCATGGAGGAATAAGCAACTTAATTACATTTTGAACAATATATCATTTTCACAGTTAGACCTACATTTGTCTATTCCCATGATTTAAAATAATCTTGCGAATTGTAATTTGGTCAATGCTACCACATTCTGTGTCCAGATATAGCATTTTTAACCGGGATGCTTTTTTCTGTGCCCACTCTTTAGCATCATGTACATGGCATAGGCCTTTATTATCTCTATTTTTTCTTGAGTCATACCAGTAAGAATATGATGCCCTTTAAAAAAATCTTCCTATTAGTATTATATATGGGAGAGTACCTCATGAACATTATTCACACACACTCAAGCCTGCTATGGGGATATATTTTTTTAAAATTTTATTTTATTTCAACTTTATTTCACGAGGGTAGCTCTAACAGCTGCACTACAGTAGTACAGCTGACTTGAAGAGGTCCTCGAAAGAAAAACAATACATAAAAATATATACAATACATTAAAAATCTAAGTAAGTAAAAGCTTCATTACAGGTTTTTGTTTTGGTTTTGGTGGCATATTCATGCCACGAAACTTAGAATATGGAATATAGTGTACGCTGGGAGCAAATATTTCAATATAGATAAATTTAGTAAATGCATGATGTACAGTATATGTGGCAAAGACAAGCCAAACCAGTCACTCGTCGCAAAAACTGATTTTGAGTTATCAATACAGTGTTAGAGAGTAAAATAATAGCTATAAAATGGTAAAAAAATCATTCAAATTGGACATTTCCTTATGAAGTTACAAGCGTTTAACCACACAGCTGTTTAAAGAACAATATATGAGAAATTAGCCTTCAAAGTTTATGATTTCAGGCATTTCTTATGCAGAAACTATCTTTAAATCCTTAAAAAGTGTTGTTTTAACATTGAAAATGGGGAAAATAACAGCATAGGATTGTGTGTATATATATATATATATAGGTTAGTTTAGTGCAATAAAATAGATTTTTAAAAATTAGGCCCTGTCTCTTATACACATCTAGATGTGTATAAGAGACAGACATATGGGGCAGAGGTGGGTATATCTCTAGTCCCCACTAACTTTAAATCTTTGTGTGCCAATAAACAGGATGGGGAGGGGTGGTGGCTATACAGGTTTGCCAGCTTGTATTTCCAGGCATCCAGCGGTACCATATTTCCAACATAGACTCTATCTCCGTGCTAATTTTATTTCTTTGAGGGGAGGGGCTAGCAGCTCTACAGATTGTCAGCATTTATTTCCGGGCATTCAGAGTTGCAAAAAAGTTGTTCAACAACCATGATGAGGCTGATAGTGGATGCTCAGCACCCTACTAACTTTTACAACAAAATTTGTTTAGTCCCCCCCCCCCGCTTCCGACGGCTATGCAAAAGTTGCACTGACTATTATTATTATTATTGTTTATTTATATAGCGCATCAAACTTCTCTATGTGCTTTACAACAACAAAAAGTAATCGATTTCAGTTAGGTCGAGACTAGGTTCAATTAAAATGAAACAAAAGTGACTCCAAATAGAGAAAGTGAGGCCATATTACTCAATGTTTCGACTTCATTTAATCATCAGGAATAAAAACATAGTGATAGTATGTACCAAAAATGCTACAATATGCAAATACAATTGATGAACCATAATATAGTAATAAGCAGCGATTGGGATTGGTCTAAGCACATAGGGTGTAATCAAAATTAAATAAACAGTTTCAACTCTCTAGAACCTCTTGACCACAGTTAACTGAAGGCTTATGCCGGTAAATAGCAAGCGCTTCTTTAAATAACAAGTGGGACCAATTAGAAGAACTATCAATTATTTTAGTGTTAGAGTAAATCATCAAGTGTGTTAGGTAAATTATGGAGTCCTAAAATTTAACGAAAATTATCGCAGGTATGAACGTGATTATGAACTACACTGTTAGATAAGGTAGCATGTTCATGAATTCTTTTAATAAAACACTTATCTGTTTTACCAATATAGTCATGGTTGCATCCAGGACATTTAAAATGTACACTACAGAACTTCTATACTCTTTTGGAGTAGTATCTTTTGTCGTAGTGAAGTAAGAAATTTTCTTAGTCTTCCATATAGTAATAAATTTAACATCCTTTGTAAGATTTCCTGCAACTTTAGTAATCATTCTGTGGAGAAGTATTTCTCTGTGTTGACCAATATACAGTACGGTACATGAATCCATATTTTATGCGTGGTATCATCATTATCAACATTTGGCCTAGGTGAGTTATTAAGATACCTAAATAATAGTTTGCTGCTTAATTTTGTAGGAAAACCATTCCAAGACATGAACTTCTAAATTTTACTAGTTTCAATGTTTCAACAAGTACCTGGGCTACACATTTTCTTAGTTCTAGAGACTAGACTTCTTATCCACGACACCTTATGATTGAAAGGGACAAAACTGTCAAAATTAACATACTGACTGGTGTGTGTTGTCTTCTGATAAATACTAATTTCATTTTGATAATTAAAACTTAAGTCAAGAAAGTGAACATTGTTGGTAACATTAAAAGTTTCAAAAGAAAACTTAAGTAGGGTGAAATGAAATTGAGAGTCTAGAATTAATTTGAGATTGGAGGGCTTAGCTAGAATCAGAGTGTCATCAACAAATTGAGCATAGAATTTAATAACATCAGAACGTTCTAGATCAGCTATGACAATTTGCTCTAATTCAGTCATTATAATGTTAGAAAGCATGGGTCCGAGGGGTGAACCCATTGACACACCATCAACTTGCTTATAATATTCATAATTACAAGAGAAAATGGTTTTAGTACAAGTATCTTTAATTAACTTATAAAATGTGTTTTTCGTAAGGCTAGTAGAAATAAATTTCATGTTATACAGTAAATTCTTTCTAATATAATTATAACAATAGTTCTCGAAAGTCGAACATTCATAAACAATGACTGGACGTCAAATGACAAAAAACGATAACCTTAATTATACGCTTTTAAGTATCCAGTAGTCTCTTGTCTTCTTTTTTATGATAGGATTCAATTATGTTTTTATTCTATTTAATTCTATTCTAATTCTATTTAATACTGATGAAAGTTAGCATTTCATGGATTTTTCAATGAATTATTCCATTAGCCTTTAAAACTTTTAGAATAATTTTCACCCAAGAGACAATCTTAACCTGATTTCCAACCACCAAGAGACCTGTCTGGTTTACACACTTATTAATACCATCATGCCATGCAATTACTTGTAGATCAAGGAGGACTTCTTTACTGAGTCAGTACTCACGGAAATGGGCAAGCGTTTACTAACATCCTATTTCTTGTTGACACCGGAAGATCTGCACAATTGGGAAAATGACCCAGAAGATTTTACAGCAGATGAAGTTGGTGAATCTTGGAAATATGGTTTAAGGGTGAGTATACATTTCAGTTTGATGCAGGTGATACATAGAGGGCAGTATAATAAATTTACAAAGCTGTAATTGGAAATTACATTTTTTTCAATCAACCGACTTGTTATAACTTATTTTTGAAATTTTGTGTAGGATTTATAGAGCACACATATCCATTAAAGAACTGCTGAAGACACTATTTTCCTTATCATTGGATACAAAATCAATCTTACAATATGCAATGTCCTCCACTCCTAATGGAGTATTTCGAAAGTAGTCATTATTGTGATCACCATTTTCAATTAAAGATCATTCAACCCCCTTACCAGTTACCCATTTATACCCCTGGGTAAAGAGATTCAAACAAAAATAATGTCTTACCCAAGGACAAAAGCAGTGTGACCTATGCAAGTCTTGAACTCATGACCTCTTTATTTAAAGCCTGAAGCCTCTCCATTGCACAACACAACTTCTGTGTGAGTGAATCATAATCAATAACTGCTCTTTTGGTCCCTGGGTTCAACTCTATTGCTTCTCTAATTGTTTCACCTGGAGGGCTGAAATTCAAGATCATTACATTGTCTTTCAGAACGATGTTTTTGCCAGGCTCTTTTTATGAATCAAAAGTTTTTTGCATTGTTAAAGATACTATTGATGGTGAAGTCAGGGTAAATCCCCCAAATCAATTAATACATTTATTAATTACATTAGATATACTGCTTTGTAAATTTAATAATCTTAAAATTTAATTGCTTAACTTATATCAATACAGTAATTTTTCCAAATCAAATTAGAATGAAAAAGAAAACTATTGTGTATGTCTACTCTTTCCATATACTGTGCCTTTCCATGTAAATTTCTGGCAGCCACAGTTCAGTTCATATCTACAGTATGTGATTTTTAAAAATAAGTATACTGCTTCACAGTTTTAAATACATTTTTTAGGTTGTTTTTCAGTATTTTTAACGAGACTTTTTATATACCTTGTTTAGTGAACCTGCTGCCCGCCAATAACGATGGTTTTTAATAAAAATTAATTTTATTTTTGGCCAATTAGCATACCCGCAGCCACGAAAAAATGGAAATTTCAGAGAAAAATAAAGTTTTTCTTTGTTCTTATACGCCCGCCACTGCCTTGAAATCTCCAAAAATAAGATATGTACTGTATATTTCTTCCTAATTATATAAATCTAGAGCATTTAACCATCCCATTACTACACTGCTCGCATTCACCAATAAAATGTTAGTTTTATTTTCTCCTCCATCTGGATTTTTTGGCAAAACTATTTGCTAATTAAGAAAAACAAAATTTTATTTATTTTTTTCTGACGATCATTAAAAGTATAAGTTAGCGAAACAAGATACAAGAAAAAGTCTCCCCTTAGGTTGAGTATATCTTTTAAAATATTGCACTACACATTTTAAAAATTTAAATTGATTACCAGTCAATTTCAGTATCTAAGAAAATAGGAATAGTGTTATTTATGCATCTCTTGGCACTGAAAATATTTTCTTATTTAAAAGTGTAATTGAGGCCTAATACTCAAAATTTAAAAGAAATTTCATATTGAATTTAATTTTACAAGTTTTTAGTTCAATACATAATCCTAAAAGAATTCTGATAAGACTATATTCTCCTGGGGTATGGATATGAGTATTAAATTTTTAAAAATACTTACAATAAATGAGATCAACTCACTGGCCATGTATTTAGATTCCCAAGTTAGAATATTTCTTGTTTACGATTTGTATCCTTATGACCAGATTAAGTGAAAATTATAATTTGTTTTAAGAGTATTTACAGTATAACCATCACTTCACATATGTAAATTTTAATGGAAGTATCCACTGACATGACATTAGTATTGATGGGCCTAAAGGGTGAATACCTAACAGTTACAGCATAATATTTTATTTTTTCCCAGCCTTGCACTGAGAAACTGTTTCTTGCATTGTTCCATGCATATGAATCAATGACCCCATTGCTGCTGCAACTTGTACAGTCAGTCCAAGGTAAACTCAGCAATTCCTGCTGAAATAATTGTACTTTTGTACTTTTTTTTTTATACAAATTAAAGAGACATTCTCTACTCATCATATGATCACAAATTAGTAGATTCTGAGAGTTGATACAGGCTACTCAATGCATAGTCTCGATATTAATGAGTCTACTCAATGCATAGCAGCCAGTCACAGCATGGTGTGTAGAGGATGTTAACATTTTCAATAGGATTAGGCAAAGGTTATTGCATGAACAAATGGGAATAACCTTATCATTTTCTAATATAATGTCAACAAATGATAATGTTATAACTTTTTCTTGTAAAATTATTAAGGTAAGATAACAATTACACAAATAATGACTTTATTTTAAATCTACACTTTTGCATCAGTGTAAGTGTAAATTACAGGAGGGAACGTTTGGAAAAAGAAACCATAATTGCTAAACAGAAATAAAAATCTACACTTTTGCATCAGTATAAGTGTCAATTACAGGAGGGAACTTTTTTTGAAAAAGAAACCATTGCTAAACAGAAATAAAATATGGAGCAGTCTACTTGTTGATATAAAAGTACAACAAAGGGTTTTTTTTTATTATGCAGTAGAACCTCATTTTTACGTACCCTATTTATACGAACCGTCAGTTTTACATACGCCTTGTGCCGACGATGACGTCATTAAACAGCAATGTTGATTGTGTCTTAATAATGGGCTGTTATGTCTAAAACCACGTGGACTGAGTGAGATGAACAAATACAGACGGTACTCAAAATAATCTTTCCTACTTAGCTTCGTGTGGAAAACTCGCCTGATTGAATTTTCTAAGCAAATTTAACTAAGCTGGGTAGGCATAATTTCGTACACGCCCAGTGCAATGCACGAAGTTTTAGTTTGTCTCCAGCAGGCCCACACAACAGCGCATCTCTGTTGTTTAGATTAACTATTAAGGGGAATTCCCAAGTTATACCTTTGTCATATAGGTAATCTTACAATATTTTCATGTTCTTTAGTTAAATAAAAGATATAAAGTGATGAATTAATACACTAAACGCATGGTTGTATTTGAGCACTTTTTTATGACATCGTAAAGTAATCAATAAAAACACTAAACACAGTTATATTCGTAGGCCTAGCGTTCATTCATAACACACGTTTATTGAGTGTTGCGTATTTATTAGGTCAAAGGTCACCTCAAATTTAACCCAATATTAATTTTACGAATCCCCTGATTTACGTATACCCTTTGGTCCAGTACCATACGTAAAATCGAGGTTTTACTGTAACTTAATCTGATATAAATAATAATAAGTGTATACTCAGGATTTGAACCCGGAGCCTTGGAAGTGAAAGAATAGCATCTTCACAATCAGTCCACGTTTGCATGTCCATACTTCACTGCTTTGATTGAATTGCTTACTGTACCTTCCCTGCAATATCACATAAAAGTAATCATTGATGTTTGAAAATATGGCATTATAAATCATTTCTTGATGTATTAGTAATCTTCAACCTTAAAGTTTTCTTTGTTTTTAATTTACAGGAGAGACAGATGTTGAAAATATGACAAGTATTTTACAGAAAGAAGCCGGTAAACTGGAAATGTCAAGATTTAAAAAATATAACTTAATAGTAATTGATTATTTGTGTATTCTGGGATGAGCACACACGAACTGGCCAGAACCAGTTACCTGTACAATTTAAATTAGCAATTTACATTTACTTAATATTGAATCTTTTTTTAGTTTTTTTTTTCCATATTTTACCACATGCAGTCCATTGCTGATAATAGCAAGTATAGTGAAAATCAATTTAAAGGCACAAAGAATGACAATTTAATGTATTTTCTCTCATCTTAGTATATAATGCAGTTGGCTTGTCAGCATTTGAACTATACGATGAAGTAGATTTTGATCAATGGTTTTGCAATCATCTTCTGAAAGAACTTCAAGTCAAGCATCCTAGGTATGTAATCACAGGCAACAGGCCTATCTAACAAGGTTTTTTTTGTTTTTTTTTGGAAATACTCTTTTGCAATTCATGCAGTGTTGCTGAATAAGCTTATCTCTTACAGTTACTTTTTGTGCCTTTTTTAGGCTTGTATTCATACATGATGATGGTGGTTACTGATGATGTTGTTTATGATATTGTTGTTAATGGTGATGTTGATATTGTTGAAGTTGATGTTGATGATAATGATGATGATAATGATGATGCTGATGATAATGCGCTGATGATTGGTGTTCATGATGTTGTTGATGATAACAATCAGAGAGATAATGTGGAATGTCATCTACTGTCAATTTCAATAAAGTAAAACAACATGATCTGTACATATGTTATCTTCTTCACCCATACATATTTGTACACGGAATCGGTTAACACTATCATAATAGTGTTTATCCTATAGAACATATTACATAATTATTTTTTAGATTTAACTTATGGTATTTCCAAAATATGTCATCTGATATAATAAATTTGTTAATATTATATTCCGCCTGTCTGCTAAATTCCTATAAATCTGACATCTAAAATTTTTAAATATGTACAGTATATTGCGCATATTTTTTTTTCAACAAAACACATTGCTTTCCTATAATTATCGACAATGTTTGAAATCATGTATTCATAACTAAATGCGTCAACTGACAAAATATGTTTCCTGAAGGAAGTGAATAAAGAATATGAAATAACACTGGTTATGAAGCAAAAACAAAATTGTTTGTGTTGACCAAGCCTGTAAAATTAGGGCTTGCTCGATCAGGAATTTGTTGGTATTTAAACACAAACTAATTTTTGGCCTAATAAAATAAATGTTTGTCATCTACTGAATAAAAAAGCAATAGTTCAATGCATTTTACATGAATATGAATTGACTCTATTTCATCCTATATTTAAGTACTATAATTTGCATGCAAGCAATGATTTGTTTTGTTTACGTTTATTGATGTATATTCATGTTAGCAATGTTATTATGTTCTTTAAAATGTCATTATTATTATAATTATTATTATTATTATTTTTATTATTTTTATTATTATTATTACTATTATTATTATTATTTTTATTATTATGTTATACTGTTTTTAATATTATTAAGTAATGTAACAATTCCAATATATCATCACAGGTACAAGATAATACGACGAAGAGTAATATGTGTAATAGGACAGTGGTTGGATGTTAAACTTTCCCCCAGCCTTCACCCACTAGTGTATCAAGCTGTCTTGCCATTGCTATCCCCTGAAGAGGACCTTGTAGTTAGGATCACAGCTGCCAAGACACTGAAGATTGATATCCTTTAAGATCTGTAATAATAATTGTTCTGTAGATAAGACAGGGACTCTAGGAAATACAGAGGGTCTAATACAGTAATCTTCAGCGGAGACCAGTGGTGAAGACTTCGTGTAGTCACATTTGTACCGTTTGGTGTCCAGCTGAACTTTGGCAGTCTTCAGTGGTAGCCAAGGGCAAAGACTTGGTGAAGTCCACTCATCGGTGCCCTCTGGTGTCCAACTGAACTTTGGCAGTCTTCAGGGAAAGCCAGGGGCATGCATCTGTGCCCTTTGGTGTCCAGCTAGACTTTGGCAGTCTTCAGTGGTGGTAGCCAGGGGCAAGATTTGATGTAGTCTATGCAGCTGTCCCCTCTGGTGTCCAGCTAAACTTTGGCCATTTTGAGCCCACTCTGAAACTGCCACTGGATACAAGAGATGGAGGAATATACATCAATTTGATATTAGTAACTTATTTATTTCTTTCTAGCAACTCTTTGTTTATTACGTTCTTGCATGTATTTGATTTCCTTAATTAACTTACCTATTGATGATTTTGAATTCAGATCTGAGAACTTTGAGCCAGTAAGTAGTATTTGATAAGTGTATGATATACTGTAGCTGGTCGTTGACCTTCCAAACCAGGTTCAAGTCCTGCAATATTCATTCTGTTAGTATTGTTGAAGGAGACCCTTTAATATACATGTAATGTTACTAAATTGGCATCCTTGAAGAAGGCAATATAGTCTATCTTTTACATTATGTCCCAGGTGTGTACTAAAGTACAATTATAGACATTTCTAAATGAGGTGCTCAATTGCCATAGGTTTTTGTCCTTGGATTTATAAGGTATTTCATCAATATAGTTTATCTTGGTCTAGGATTTATCAATACCACCACTATCATTATTAACACCATTACCATCATCATTAACGTTATTAACATCATTTTCTTCATCATCATCGTCATCATCATCACCACCACCATCATTATCATTGTGTCCTCATAGCGGATACCCAGGGTGGATCCTGTAGGGCATACCAATGTTATGTGTTACTCACTTATCTATTCTGAAACTGTTGTGCCATCTGGAGTGGCCATATTATTAATTGTTATATACCAGTAATGTGTTTGGAGGATATAAATATATTGTTCTTGTTATGTTGGGATGATACTGATATTTGTAAATTTTTTTGTTTAAGTATCTAGAGTCCAGTTTTTCCTTGCTTTTTCAACTCCTACAGCAAGTATCAGAGTGTGACACAAAGGTAAATTTATAATCATACATTAACATTTAATGAACCATTTTTGTACATTTATTGAATAATGGCCATGTAAGTTTTTATTTTATTTCTTTTGGCAAGAAAATACAATACAAAATGCATTATATAGTAAATCAAAATACAGTATAACTAACAAGAAATGAAAACTTGGCAATTAATTACAAAGGAACTCAAGGCCGTGAAAAAAATTTAAAAAGCGTGGCGAAGCCACTGTCAATCAAGAAGAATGTGCTATTCCTTAGATGATGTTAATTTTCATCATATCGAATGACTACTGGTCAGCATCTAGATTTGATTGATTATTCAGACCTTTGAGGTCATAGTAATACTGCCAAAATGGAATGGTCTAATTCTTTATATAGTAAATTATGTAAAGCTGCAATTTTTAAAAGTTTCAAAATCCAACAGCAAGTGTATTCACAAATTACAGGATAAAATGTTCCTGTGTGAACTCTTCATGAATCTTAAGAAGTTCAGTTGCTTAGTTGTTAGGGAAAAAATGCTGTTGTCTATGAGGATTTTAACCCAGGACCCTGTAAGGCATGGAGCCAAGCCACTGTGCTACAGCTCCATTTTATTGGATTCAAAGCAATTTTGCTAAAGCCTGATACACATAATCTACACAAGTATATTAAAACTGAATATAAAGTGATAAAGAAAAATAGTGCAACCACACTGGAAAACACCACATTAAATAGTGCATGAATGTTTTTACAACCACACTGGAAAACACCAAATTAAATAGTGCATGAATGTTTTTACAACCACACTGGAAAACACCAAATTAAATAATGTTTTTACAACCACACTGGAAAACACCAAATTAAATAGTGCATGAATGTTTTTACAACCACACTGGAAAACACCAAATTAAATAGTGCATGAATGTTTTTACAACCACACTGGAAAACACCAAATTTTTACCACAAAACATCCAAGTTCTAGTCTATCCCTCACTACACTGTTGATTTCAATACTGTATGACTCTTCAACACATTCTTACGCCCACCCTGCTTTAGGCTGTTTTGGCCATGACTAATATTATACAAAATAATAAATATTAAACAAAATATATTTTATGCTACAGTATCTTATTCAGATTTTATTATGAACATTTCACTTGTTTTTTATATTCAAGATACCTAATACTTAACTTTGAGTTGGTTATTTTTAGATATTTAGTAATTTTATTCAGAATTACGATATAGTAGCCTACTTATATGCCGTTTACATTTCAAGCCATTTATATTCAGAATTTAGGTATAACTTATTTGTTATTTGTTGTTATTGTCCGGATGTGATTATGATTATCAACATAAAGAATATTAATTAAATAATAATAATAATAATTAAGAATCTGGTTTATATTTTTCAAAGTGTAAATTTTACTGACTATAACTGAAATTACCTATCATTAATGTTTGTTGTGCACCCTCAACATGAAAATGCTGTGTAAACGAATAAGCATTCTACAGGCTCTTCAATGCAGTACGTGCCTATTTTTGTACAACAAGGTCTTTATGTAAAGAACAATTGAATGAGTACAGCACTCTTATGCTTTACTTAAGGTCATGTTTAGAATTAAGTGTTGTTCGACTTGTAAAATGTCTATCTACAAGTATATTTGGAAAGTGTTTTCTTGCTTAACAATATATGTTTTTAGTTTGTGCCATCATTTGGAATGTATAAAATTCAATTCAACTCAATTCAGATACATTTATTTCTCAAAAAAAACAAAAAAAACTGAAAAATTAATATTAATTAATAAAAAAATTAATAAATTATTAACAGTTCAAATTTTATTTTTTAAATTTTGTTTTCTAATTTCTTGGGTGGCAGTATTTTTACACTGAATCCTGGAATTGGAGTGTAAAGCTCCATTCCAAATTGTAGAAAAGAAGGTGTGCAATATTGGCGAGTTGGATGGCCAAGTGGTTAAGGCAGGGGTGGCACAACCTACAACCATAATAATTATTGGCGCTGGTTCGAACAGCATGCTCGCCTATGGTTATGGTGGTAGAGTGTATGTGTATGTATATATATGTATGTATATATATGTGTATATACTGTATGTATATATATACATATTTAAACCTATTTGTCTGTTCTTTTTTTGTAATTTTCAATATCAATTTCTGTCTTTTTTGTGTGTCTTATTGTTTTGGTTTTATAAGGACCCCATTGAAAATGAACATGACTATTGTCGGCTTAATGGGTAATCTTGGTGCTCTTTTGTCTTTGCGTCTCATGTATTGTTATCTCGAGTACCTAATAAATCAAATCAAATCAAATCAGTAAATATTTTGTGATGAGTAGGGGGTTACCCCGGTGTACTGGTTCATACAGCCCATGTTGTGGACAGACGAGAGTAGCTGGTACCGGTTTACCTTGTAGCTCGGACATGAAGAGACCCTTAGGGGAGAAGAAAGCTACTGTACGAGCTTAGTCCACGCTTCGCGTGCTTGAAACTTCTGTATAAAGCGCTATATAAATCGAACGACATTACATTACATATCAGAAATTCTTATGTCTTTTCAAATTTATTGCTTCAATTTTTTATTTATTTTTTTCCAGATGCATATATTACACGTTTTGTCATTTGTCATTGAGAGATCTGGAACGTGTGTAAGTTTTAAAAATATACATTTATTAATTCTGTATAAAGTTGATGAAAAATAAAACTGATCTTAATGTTGTTGGCTTTCTCGAGAAGCACATAGATGTTGCTTCTGTAATCCACTCTGTGTATGACCTTTGATTACAAGTACAGTGCCACACCTCTAACCTGTCCTTTTCTCAGGTACAGCCACATGTGTCTCACTTGGTCCAGTACTTACCTTTACTTTGGGAAGAATCCAGTGAACATGACATGCTAAGGTGTGCCATCCTTTCCACCCTCGTTCACCTTGTCCAGGTAAGTTGTATTTGTATATTTGCAATTTTTTTGTTTTCTTTTAAAGCTTAATAATAAGTGAAGTATTAAAACCAAACTTATTGGTTATCAAGTACTGTAACTAGAAAATTTTCTTATTATACAATTGGGAGAAAGATTACAAGATATTTAGAAAGGTATGATATATTAATGGTAGGAAAGTAACCCATAACTGACAGCATTGCATTTTGGCATGGTCCATGTTTACTGCAGAGAGGTGCTAGTAGCTTCATGTTAACATCAATGGTAGGGGCTAAAATTAACCAAATATTTTACGAAAGATGCAGTGGATTTTTAAAAAATTACACAGGAGCCAGATGGGTACAGTAGGTTGGACCTCCTGTTGTATGTCATTACTGCTCGACCACTTGACTCGCTCCTGTAGAAATTGGTAAACAATTTAATAAGCCTAAAAAATAATAAATTGTCTAATGTTGACTACTAAGACATTTGGACTGAACCCTTGGACTCGACTAGTCTGTGATAGTAACATATATACAGTAGGTTTAATCCTCTTACCTGAAGTTTGAAAGTGGTTATTTTGGTATTGTACTGTATTGTTTTTTAATGATCAAAAAATAAACATTTGTGTCACCAAAATACAGGTATGTAGAAAACTAAAGTATGTTGTAGTGAATGTGTTTTTTGTTCTTTGTGTGGTGTAGAGCCTTGGATCCTTGAGTGTCAATCTATACCCATTCCTGATACCAATCATTAAGTTTAGCACAGATCTTAACCAGCCCCCTCATGTCTATTTGCTGGATGATGGCATTGAGTTGTGGCAAGAGATGCTTAAGTGTGCACCTTCACTTACACCGGAGATGCTTCACCTGTTTAATAACATGCCTGCTTTATTAGGTAAGTATATGTAAGTGCAAAAAGTATATGTAAAATATGAATTTAAATTTATAGTCTTGTTGAATATCATCAACTCATAAATTTAAGATTAGTCCCCCGTGGGCTTATGGCAGCCATGAAACAACACACACCAATTGTGTCCAGTCCAGTCCAGTCCAGTCCAGTCATGGTTGTTTTATCTGCCTCAGTGGTAGATTTGCCTACCTTTTAATCGATTACTGTCCAATGGTGATATAGCACATTTTTTTGAAGGGATCAAGATATTTATCATTGAACAAGAAATAGCATTATACTGCTTCCATATACACTGTGCTGTAAATATGCATCTGAAGTGCTAAAAATGGTATTAATAATCTCTAATATCCCATAGAGTAAAAAAACAAGCACTCAACCCCAGAACCCCTTACTTTAGTTACTGAACCGGTAATTATTTGGGTCGCAGTCAACCCTTGATCCGCCTTCTATTAAAAAGTCTTTATAAGCGTTGAGGCCGATTTTCACTGGGAATGGTGATGTTACATGTTAATGTAAAACAAATTAAAAATGAAATTTAGGTTACATGAAGCTATTTAATATTCTTTTTATATTTTACTTACAGAACTTGGAACTGAAAATTTGAAGAAATGTTTTATGATCACAACGTCTTATCTTCTACTTAATCCTGAGGAATTCCTCACGGTAAGTAATACTATACTTAAAAAATATCCAATTATTTTCTTTCTTATTCAAGTTTAAGATCTATAAATTTTCTTTGTATATTTTATATTTCCACTTGCCAGTTTTTGTAGTGTGCAATTTCCAGTGAAATTTGCCAATGGATGTCCAGCCTAATTTGTGTGCTCAATATGTGATACTGTAATTTACTTTTTTTGTGCATTTATTGTGTAATATTTGAAAAGTGTACTCAATATTATTAATACATTTTTTGTGCATTTTTTTTATATTTGGAAAGCATTCTTAATATTATTAACATAGCCTGATGAAGTCTTGTTGATAACATAGGCTAAGCTTGCAGTATTCTTTGTGCTTGGTTTAATTATCAATCAAACAGTTCTAAAGAATAATTATTGTTTGTACTTTTAGGCTTTTTCGCATATCATTTTCCAAGGATGTGCTAATCTGATACATGAGTTGAAACCTGAGGGCATAGTTATAATTGTTAAGGTAACATCATCATTCTTGTTCTGTTTTGTAGTTCATCCACAAAAATACATAAATGTTTGATTTTTAAATAATTATGTCAAAGTTATCAAAAGTATGTAAGATATTATTTACAGAAGTAATATGTTTATTTTTAATTTTGCTTCAGCTAATTGAAACAGTTTTCAAACTGTTTCCCATTCGAGGACCAGAAATATTCCGACCATTGCTGCCAATAATCCTAGAGGAGATTCTAGAGAAAGAGGTGATTATCTTTATAATTTTGTTCAATATACTATCTTACCAAATATACTCTAAATACACTAAAGGTATTTTGGGACACAAACTGTTGTGCTAGTGTAACTGATGACATAATTAATGTCGAAATATTGAATCCCGACACGATGGCGTGCATTTCGATACTTGGAGTATGTATTATACTATCTTATCTGAGATTAATCAGTGGACTATTCGGTTTTTAGTGTAACTGAAGTCATGAATTCCACTGTCTGAACTTGCAAGTGAATTGGTTCAGCCTTATCTATACTACCTTACTGGCATATGCTCACCGATCTCAGATAAGCGAATAAAGCGATTAAGAAAATCCATGCTTTAATAATTATATTTTTTATCCATACCTAAAATATAGATGTATATTTCGATAGTGTGTGCGTCAGGAAATACAAAAAACTGGAATAACGTTTTGACGTATTACCGTAGTGGATGCTCAGTTCACTACTAGACAACTAAGTTTGCACCTGATCGATAGTTAAATTCAATCCCCAAGTAGCATACAGTAGGTATGCAACATGGTGTTTCAGGAAGGAATGATGTTTTGCCCAATCTGACGTATTACCGTAGTGGATGCTCAGTTCACTACTAAACAACTAAGCTTTCACCTGATCGATAGTTAAATTCAATCCCCAAGTAGCATGCAGTAGGTATGCAATAGTGTTTCAGGAAGGAATGATGTTTTGCCCAATCTGATGTATTATATTACTGTATACACCATACTTTCCCAAATACTTGTGAAAAAAATATCAGCAAGTAATTTAAGCTTGGAATCGAACCTCAACCTCCAAAGAACTAGTCTGGTATCATAACCACTACACCACCGAGGTTGCATTTAATGGCTAGAGTTGAATTCGACCCTCAAGTAGCAGCAGGTTCTACACTGCTATTTCAAAGGTGTTTTGTATGGTAATTTGTCAGGTTAGGTACTATTCAGCAGTGTATATTCACAATATATTCGTTTTAAATAATAACATGCATGTATACATAATTTGAATGCCTAGTGCTTCTTTTTTTTTGTAAGTATGGTGCATTAAATTCTCTCTCCTGAATTCTAAATGATGTCATTGGATTAATTTTGTTTATATTTCTTCTTCAGGCCTATCCCATTCTGATGTCAATATACTTATCATTAATTGCTAGGTTAATCCTTAAAAATCAGACCTTTTTCTTCAGTTTATTGGAGGAAGTTGGAAACATGTGGACGCAGCAGGTAATTATGTCAAAAATAATTTGTCATTTTCACATTTCTTGAATTTGTTAACTATTTTGTCTCATATTTACAAGCTGAAACGGAGGTGAAGCAATTGAGAAATGTGTTTTTAATCCCATTTTGAATGTTTCCAATTTCTTAATAAAATAGTTTCTAAAACTGACCCCAAATCATTTCCCCTTCACCCACCTTTACTATGTTTATGATATCTAGGATATCTCAACAACTTTCCAAACCCAATGGCTTTTGCATGACACTTGGGATATATAATTATACTTTCAGCCTGAGGACATTTTGGAACAGCTGTTGCGTTTTTGGTGCGAGTACATGGTGAAGATAACGCAGCTTGAGAGACGTAAGCTGTCTGCACTAGCCTTCGGTGCACTATTGCCATGTAAATCAAGGTTTGTATAATCTTCCTCTTAAGTTATTAAAATTGAACAATAAAATTATTCATATCATCACTCACATCACAAACTAACACAATGACAATAGATTAATTGTGTTAGTTTATGAAAACAAAAAAGCGTGTTAAAATACGCACTGTTGTCATTACGGATATTTTGTAAAGGATACAAAATTGCTTGACAACCAATATATGCTTATTTTGACACGCTTTTTTGTTTTCCCGAACTAACACAATCTACTTTTATTGTGTGTGTTAGGAATGATATGGCTGTCACTAGGCTGTGCTTAAATGTTCACACCTCGACCTTGTATTACATGACTTGCCACCTACCTTATGAATATAAAAGTGTGTAGAGAGGCTATAGAGGGTACTACGTCATGGTAACATTTGATCCCAATTTTTTTACTCTGCAACTATGTACTAAGCAGTCAATAAAACTGAATACCTCCTCAGTCAGAATTCCCATAGCTTATTCAAGATATGTATCAGAAATTAATTTTTTATTAAAAACATGATGAAAATCATAAAATTAACCAAAAAATTCTGATGTATATTTAATTGTAAAAATACACTTACAAGGCACCAATAATGATAAAATGTTGTAAATTTAAATTGGAAACCTGTGTCAGTTAAAAAAACTACGGAGACTGCTCAGACTTGGTGTTGGGGGTAGTGTGACAGCAGTGGTGAGGATTCAGATTGATTCACACAATGTATAGAAGTAAAAACAAGACAAAACAATGATACTTAATTTGGAGAAGTCAAATAAGCCCAACAGGCTTTAAGCCTGGCTCCACCAGAGAAAAAATGTAATTTGTTTGAGGATCATAGACAAGACAAAACAAGACATACAAACACAAAGGAAACAACGACAAGGTGTTAGATATATTACATGATACAAAAGGTACAAGATCAAAAGGTGTTAGAAATATTACATGATATGTAATAACACCTTTTGCTCTTGTACCCTTTGTCGTTAAATATATTACATGATATGATGACAAGGATGTTGATGTGTTAAATGGTATAACAAATTTTGTTGTGATAGAAGTGATTGTTGATGGTGATAATAATAATAATTGTTTTGACATATATATTAATAATTTGTTTTTTTGAAAGACATTACTCTTTTTCTTCTTAGAGCTGTTGTCACAATGTTTCCCGATCTCTTTTATCCACTTGTTGAAGTATTTCATGATGTCATGCGTGAGGATAATGGGGCTCAATTTGAGTAAGTTATCACACATGTCATATAATAATATCATCTATTATCTCAAACTAACTTTGTGTGGAATATTTACATAAAAATTTTAATTTCATTACACTTTTTCTCTAGTTACCTGATTATGGGGGATAGGGAAGAACTGGATGACGACTATGAAACAGAACATGACAAGAGAAAACGACAGGTATATGTTGATTAATAATTAGATAGTTTGTTTTAAATGATTGATTGTTTGATTGCATTAAAAAAAAAAGTAGATTTATTGTTTGTAAATTAATTAGTTTGTAGTGATTAGTAGGTGAGTAATTGATAATGTTATTTGGTTCTTTCATTGATTGATTAATTAATTGATTTATTGATTGATATAATAAATATATATATATGTATTAATAAATTTAATAATAGGTTTATTGATTAGTTGGTGTGATTAAAAAAATTGAGATTTAATCATTAATTGAATGTTTGCTAGATTAATTATTTCGCTGATTTGCTGAGCATTTAACATATTGATTAATTAATTGGTTGGCTAATTGTTTGGTCGAATAATTAAATGTTTAATTGATTGATTGATTGGCTGTCTGAATTATTGATTGAATGATGATTAATTTTATTAATTGATTGATTGAATGACAAATTGATTGATTAGTTGGTTCATTTATTTTAATTGATTATTATTTTGTTCTGTTAGTTGGTTGACTGAGTAAATTGTTTATTAATTGATGGGTTAATTAAACAGTTAATTAGCTGATTATTTGGTTAAATGTGTGATTTTTTTACTTAATTGAACCCTATTTAAAATTTGGTTGGTACCATTTTACTATACTTTTTGTATTACTTAGTCATTTTATATTTCCAGCTGTCACTACAAGATCCTGTCTTCAACACACCACTACATGAATTCACTAAAGCACAACTAATGGTTTGCGAGCAAGTGTATGGGGCAGAGGAGTTCCATTCACTAATAGGCAGCATAGATAAAGAAATCAGACAACAGCTGGAGGAATTCTTGAAGTGATGCACTGCATTGTGGGTATTCATGGAAAACATTAACCTATGTGATACAGGTCACCTGTAACCATAGTAATACTGTACTGTGTTCGCATGTTACCATGATGGTGATATATGTAACCATGGTAATATTCTGCTGCTAACTCATGCAAAATATTCATTTTGGTATTTTTTAATCAATTGATTGAAGCTGTTTGCCTCCCTTCTGATAAAGATTACTTATTGAAGATGGTCATATATGACAATAAACACTGTAATATGGAAATAGGGAGTCCCATATATGTTAAAGATAAGTGACATATGAAAAAGCAGAAGAATTTCATTTATGTCAGCTGTGGTAAAGCGATCTGGGTGCCATTTATGACGAAGAACTATGAGTACCATATATGGACATTAATATAACTAGAATTCTTGATTATATGTCTGTTCTGATGGATAGACTTGCATATGTGCATACATTAATTCTTATAGAAATGTAAGTTTAAAATTCTACTAACATACAATTATTGTATTATTTTATCTACCATTATATTATGTTATGTTAATGGACATATTAAAGAAAAATATTGTGATTAAAATATAGATTGATTTTATATAATGCCTTGTGAATATATTACATGCCAAAAATACCTTAGAAATGGACTATAAGCACTAAAGCTTTGTCTACACTATCAAATTTAATGTGACAAAAAAACGTGATGTGCCCATATATGGGTATGATGATGTCATATCACACAAATTGTATTAAAAAAAAGTTGAACGTGTTCAACTCTATGTTCTATTAAATTTTATGTGACGCTCTTTTTGATGATATTTGATAGTGTAGACAAAGCTTAAGACTGTATGTAAAACAAAGTTGACAAAACCATGTAGGTTTGCTATGCCTTTAAAAGGTGTAGTAATATTATTTTCTATGTTGCCTTTAATTTTTGGATCGTTGCAGAAGTTGGTTGGAATATGTCTAATCATGGTCTAATATTTATATATAAATAAAACGTCTTGCTGTCAATATTATTTTAATTTTTTCATGTTACAAAGCTGGAAAGCCAAATATTATAGGAGTGAAATTTATCATGTAAAACCAAAGCACGGAGCACATGCAAAGGGGCGATACACACAACTGCGTGTGGGGAGTATTGCAATGTGGTTTCACTTAATTGTGCAGGCCTACTAGCTTTGCTTGGCAGTTGTACACAGGGTTTAGGGACAGAAGGAACTACGATGAGTTAAGGGATCATCATATTCTACCTTCCCCAATTACCCAGAACCGTATATTATTATTATTCTAGAATCAGTACAATATTGTTTTTTCAATGAGAAAATCCAGAAGTATACATATAAACATTGCAGAAAGCTATAATAACCATGCGACATAATGTTCCAATATTTTGTGTAGTTTACCCAGGGTCTGCAATTAACTTACTATAGTATTTATGTATTTTAAATGTTTATACATGCCCTTGGCCTTGCATGTGCAGGATATCTAGGCCTATGCATTTTACATTTAAACAGGGAGGTGCAAATATAATACTGTAGTTCTGTTGTATCGTGTAGCACCTAACATATTTAACATATTTTTTTACTAACTGGGCATTGTAATTCGTTGAAAGGGTTGAAATATTAAAATATATTCAATTTTTTTTCTGAAATGACCATGAATTCGTTTATTCTTATTAGTAATTAGTTTTTGTTTTTCTACAATTTAACGTGATGCATTGCGCTTTTATACAGTATGGCACCTGATACCGTGCAGTATGGCACCTGATACCGTGCAGTATGGCACCTGATACCGTGCAGTATGGCACCTGATACCGTGCAGTATGGCACCTGATACCGTGCAGTATGGCACCTGATACCGTGCGCTGAGTCTCCGACCGATAAATCGCGTCTATGTGAATGTTGTGTAGATTGACTGACTGTCTTTATAGGAACTCGTACAATACAATACAATGCAACAACACGATACATTTGAATTCCGAGGATAACACCAAAAAGTTCCATTGTGATCCTCACACAAAACTCTTGGCAAAACAATAAAAACAAATTTTTTCAACATGATAAAATTCAAATTAATGGTCATATAAATTATTAATCATTTAAAATACTAGTTAAGTGTTTAGAATTTAAAATACTGGACGTTTTCTGAGTGATACGCACTGATGTGTCCTACTGTTCAGCGAATGGTGATTTGAGCTTGCTTGTTGATGTTAATATTTTTGAAAGTATAAAATACGAGAGCCCTTAATAAGACAATTTTTTCAATGAAAAGAGTTAGGCTTCTATGACGTCTTAAAACCTATGATGGTATTTTTAGAGAATAGAAACCGCTAGAATCATGACGTAATAATCTCTGAGGGGATGATTACAAAGTCTTTTGCACAGTTAACCTTTTGTTTCCTTTTGTTTGTCTTTTAGTACGTTTTTTTTTTTTTTTTTTTTTAATCAATACCGTTTTTAATAACAGTGTGAACTCTATTCTGTCGTCTAATAACTTCCGGTAGCAGATGCCTACATGTTCTTTGTTACGGATTTCACCACGCTTGCTAGGAAGACTTTATCCAAGGATCTGCATTGTGAAGAATCAACTCCGGAAATCGTCGAAAACAGGCAAAAATACTTTAGCAGACGACACAACACGCGCGCACAGTAGTCGCGATAAGTTGACCAAAAAACAACACTGTCATTCAAACTGGATATTTTCGGGTAAGTCTATTCAAGTAGATAGTAATTTATTGGTATTTATACTCCTAGCTAAATATTACATTTCAACGAATGTGTTTTATCTTTTACATCAACAAGTTTTTAGATTTGTTGTCATTGAATTGAATTGAATTTATTCGATGCTCATATATAAAATATAAAATATAGAAATACAATATAGGAATTTTTTACAATAATCAAATACAACAAGCACCTGGAACACCCATTAGGCCGGGAATCCAGCCCATTTCCAATGGGGTCCAAATTGCACAATTAAAAAGTTATCAAAATTAATACATATTAAAAAGGAAAAGAAAAAAAAGCAACATTTAAAAACCAAGATGCATGATGGTCTACACTTTATAGACTTTTAGTAAATTTTATCTCCTACGTTAATCCGTTTTTTAAGATATTTGTTTTTGTGTTATTTATGTTTTTACATGTATGATATAAAAAAAAAATTCTGAATTCCGATGTGTAATACATCGTATCAATGAACTCATAAAATATTTAGTCCCAATTTCTATAGGCCTACATTATGTTAATCATAATGTTAAGGTTTGTTATAATATATGCCGGATTTAATTAGGCCTAGTGAATAACATTTAAGTATTATATCTCTATGAACTTGGACATGTGGACGATCCAGGACGTGTGTTTTACAAACAAAATGTTACGGTAAACATTTTTTAAATCACGGTACCTGTATGGTAAAATAAGTTTCAGGAGAAAAGGAAACCGCATTGACGTTAGCGATCTTCTTTTTCTATTTTGGTTATCCGGTAATGCTACTCTCCTTTTAAGTAGCATTTTCTAAAACCTTGGATATCAGAAAGTGTAGCGTAAATACATGTATTCTGAAAGTGAACACCGTCACATTCGCTGAGGACGACGCTTGATAGGCTATTATTCATATGACCGGGTCGAAATTCTGTTTTGCTTCCTTATGTCTGTCATTCATCGGTCAGTCATGTTCTGAATCACAAACATCTGCACACGATTTATAAAATCGAAATTGAAATAAAATATGATATCAATATGCATTTTGTATTAAGAAAAACCAGAATTTTGTATTAAGGAAGACCTCGGAATTCAAATGTATCGTGTTGTTGCATTGTATTGTATTGTACGAGTTCCTATAAAATCAGTCAGTCAATCTACACAACATTCACATAGACGCGATTTATCGGCGGTCGGTTGTAATTAAACGCTGATCACCACACTGCGCCAATGGACCTAGGCCTACCGTGTGTTGTTTTGTAGTTTGATGTTTGCTTGAAACTAGTTCTTTATAATGGCTGCAGCAATTAGCTGATAGGGGTCTTAAGAGCATAGAATGGCCCGAAGTGGGACTAAAATATTGCCTGTGGTGTCCATAAATAGAGATGTTATGGTTTAGGGCGGTAACATTGTTCATTTAGACCCACGCTTCCCAAACTATGGGTCGCCAAACTTGGGTTGGGTTGCGAGCAGGTTTGGAAGAAAAAAAAAACCAAAAAAACAAATGAATAATCGTCACACATTATTGTCTTATAAATAAAAAAAACAACTTAAATTTAAGCGACGAAATCAAGTTAAAAACTAGGCCTGGTCATTGTTCAAATGCTAAAAAAATCAGAAAAATCGGTCATCAAGAAGACAGGAAATTACTAAATTGTTTAAGAACGATGATGTCAATAGGCCTAATTTCAATTCATTCGTTCAATTTATTCAGATCACAAATGGCAGTAACAAGACGGAATTGCTTGTGATTTACAGATTAAAATTTATACAAATTGCTTAAAAGTACAATTAAATGACAGCAAAATACAATTAAATGACAGCAAAATACAATTAAATGACAGCAAATATATTTTTAAAAAGACGGTAACAAATGGTACATAACGATTAAACAAAAAACAAGAAGCAGACTTGGAAATAAAAACAGAAAAAAAGTAAGTAAAAACATTACAAGATTGGATGAAAAGTACAGTGTTATTTTAATTGTTTATTATTCTATGCATATTTATTTATATAGCGCCTTTATTTGCAGATACGAAGCGCTTCTCTCCCTGGTCATTAAATCCACATGCTTAAGTTGCCGCTGTATTCAGCACAGGAGCAAGCAACCCCACCAACCAGCAGGTACCCATTTATGCTCCTGGGTGGAGAGAAGCAATGCAGATAAAGTGCCTTGCTCAAGGACACAAGCGAAATGCACAGAGAGGGATTGAAACCCCGCCCTCAAGGTTGGGAAACCAAACCTTTTACGCTGCGCCAAACCGCTTCTACCATCATCATTATCATCATTATCATTATCATTATTATTATTATTATTATTATTATTATTAATATTATTATTATTATTATTATTACTATTATTATTATTATTATTATTATCATTATTATTATTATTATTATTAATATTATTATTATTATTATGTAATTAAAAAGGTTGGAATAGGCCTATTCAGTTATTATTGTTATGTAGGCCTAATTATTATTATAATTAATGATAACAGTGACGATATTATTATTATTATTATTTTCATCGCTATTATTATTATTATTTTTATTAGATTAAAACTGGAGTCAATATTTGAGAGATTGGGGGATTTCACAAGTCATGATTAAGATCATTGAGGCACCTGGTTAGGAAAGGAATTGCATTGTCGTGGTACTGCTTAGTCTGCCAACTTCTATTGGCATACTTATCGGTGTGCCTAAGTTGCATTTGGTGTTGTTTTGAATTAGGTTGGAACCATTCTGAGAATCTAGAGGATTTAGAGCACTCTATGCTGACGATACTTTTACCAACCCATTGACGATCAGTATATTAAGTTTAATGTGTGACCTTCTGTTTAGGAAACGCGTTGACCAAACTAATTTAATGATACCAACAGTCTTTATCTTGAAAATGCGTCCATGATGGACCCGAAACGTCGAGCTTTTTTGTCAAAAAAATGTTGTGTTGGTTATATAGTTAAACGTCTGTTGATTCGTAATACCTAAAGGCATGTAAAGAATTAAGTGTGTGAACTAAAGCTCTATAATGAACGATAAAACAAACATTGACTGTGCTAACACATATTTAGCGCATGCTCAAATTCTGAATGTGAAAAGTAAAAAATTAAGAATTTTTATTTGTTTTGGGGAAGAAAGGATTTCTATTATACTTTAGAAAGTAATAATCATAATAAGTTACAATAATTATATTATAATACTTATATATGTAATGGCAACATATGCTTTTATCAATTTTACTTTATATTTTATTTAGATGATATCAGCCATAATGTTTGCTATAGATCGACTACAATGTACGTTAATATGTAATACATTTAAATCAATTTAGATCAATCTTAATGATCTGATTTTAAATCTGTCTCTTATACACATCTAATGTAATAGTAATATTCATATTGTATTGGATTATATCTCTGTAAAGTGGAATCAAATAATTCCAACAAGAATAATCAGGAAGCACAATGGTTAAAATGTTGTACGTCACTGGTGCACTGAATATACACTGAGTTTCTGATTCTATTCCAGTTCTGCCTTCCTCCAGCATGAGGTCTGAAATAATAGGGTAGGCTGGAAACCAGAACGTTGTGACGATACAATTCTGGTTTATTCCATAAGGGCAAGGCTATTGCCACGCATACCGGTATTCATCTTGAAAAAATATATGTTCTGTATTTCAACGTTATAGTAGAATAGTCTTCTTGTACATTTTCATATTTAAAAGTGTGAAAAGTTTTCTCATGGGTGAAGGAAATTGATATGTAATTAATTATATTGATTTTTTTAGCCGATTTAGATGCTTTTTGTATTAAGGATGTTGTTCTTTCTGATGATTTTCGTATTACTGGTTGTTAGATATGTCATCGGCAAAAAATCATTCTCATATACCACATTCGTGGCAAAAAACAAACAAAAAACTCCAGTTCAAACGCCGAGATAATTTGGGCTTATAACTTAGGCCTAGAATGAATGTAATAGAAAAAACACGTTTTCTAAAATCCAGCTTTAGTTGTAACTCGTCCGGAAATATTGGAATACAATTCAGGATAATTTACCAGAAATGTTTGACGTTAGAGTTAATGTTTGACATGGGATAGGCTTACGCACTCGCACACATTCTCCTGATAAAGTATCATAGATTTGACTCTGTTTTAACTAATAAAATTATAAACAAAATCATATGTTCGCTTTGATAGGTTGTCCAGCGTGTACCAAACCCGAAAATGACCAACGCGTATGCGGGACGGATGGCAAAACATACGCTTCCGTTTGCTACCTCGAACGGAGAGTGTGTAAAACTGAATCGTCTGACCTAACTGTAGCGTACTCAGGAAAGTGCATGAACAATATAAAAACGGATCCTATGACAAGTAAGAATATAATGTTTCAATTCTGGTCGTAACAAGATGAGGTGAACAGAGAAATATAAACACTTCTAAAAACATGAAATAAATTACATTTTATAAGTTATAAAAGGAAAATATGAATTATAAAAAAAATGTAAAAAAATACATAAATATTAAGTGCTCATATAAAAACATGATGTAACAATCGTATCATGCATAGCTCTTCAACGAAAAGTCACCCTATTCTACCTAAATTACCGTACTCGCGCGAATAAGCGCCCCGTTTGAATAAGCGCCCCTCATAACGTGAAAATTTTCTTAAGCGCCCCGTTTGAATAAGATTTTCTTTTTAGCAAGTCAATAATCCAATCAATCCTGGCACTGTGGTTGTTGGCATGATTTGGGCTGTAGAGTGGAAACACATTCTTCTCGGTCAATATAAAAATGAGGATATTTCTCTTGGACAGACGAGAGCTCCGATCCCTGGACAAGCCATGTCGCTAGAACACTGACAGCTATCCGGTGTAACGGTGCAGATTTTACCCCAGACAATAACGAATCTTGGATGTATAATAAATGTATGTATGTATAAATTATATTGTTGTTATTATATATTTAAAGCTACATCAATCCCACTGCGAAGTGAACTTCCTATGAAGTCAATGCTAGTGAGTGCAAGTCATCCATTGGCAACCGACCCTACTGATCACCATGGTAGTGTACAAGTCAAACGTTGCAATTTGACTCTAGAACCTGTATGTGGTACTGATGGAATAACGTATCCGTCGCCATGTTTCCTTACAAGATTTGCGACTCTTCCTGGAAGGAGCGATCTAACTATCGCATGGATGGGTTACTGTGGTGAGTGCCCTTTTGGTGAAGTATATTGTTTAATTATGTAAAGCCTTCATATATGCCTGCTTTTTTGTTGTAGTATAATGATGACATTATTTTTTTTATCGTCAGATTTGATGTATACTGACCTACTGTTTGGAATAATTTTTCTATCATGGGCAATGATATGAATGAAGTAATGATGAATGATGATGGTAAAAATTAAATAGCAATAATCATAATGAAGATGATGAGCACGACGACGATGATGTGATTATATTCTATGATGATAATAGTAATAATAATAATAATAATAATGTTAATAATAATAATAATAATAATAATAATAATTATAATAATAATAAAAATAATAATAATTAAATAATAATAATAATAGTAATAATAAATAATATTGTTATTATTATTATTATTATTATTATTATTAATAATCAAAATGAACGTGTGACAGCCCCCTCCCGTTTAATCACTTTATCATTTTCACTTAAAAGTTCCACATAGGCCTAATGTGAATCTGGAGCCATCAAGCAAGCCCGATTTTGAAATCGTACCCGGACCTGACAATGGACCGGAACTAAATTTAAATCCTCCAGAAAGTGAACCCGAGCCAGAAATCGAATATGATTCAAGACACAATCTGGCCACTTCCGAAAAACCAACAGAAACTACAAAAAAACCATTAGCAACTACAGCACAGAAAACTACTCGAAAGTACAGGCCGTCTCGTAAACTCAGACCAACACGACGACGCAGTTCGTCGTCTCGTACTAAGCCGCCTTCTAGAAAACGAACAACTGTAAAACCAACTCCCGAACCAGAAAACCCAGTAATTTTCGACGGCAGCGATGTTTGGCAAGTAAATCGAAAAACAACTATGAAATATCAATCATCTGTGGCACCAACTGAATCATCAATTGAATCAGAATCAAGTGATGGAATTGGGATGGATTTTGATCTTGGTTTTGGTGGTGGTAGCGACCAGTGGTTTGTAACAAAACCAGACCCAACAAACCCGGTTAGTCCATTTACCGAAACTGCACCATCGAGTCAACAACCGGAACAACAGGACGAAGATCCTGAAACAGATAGTTTTGGAACAAACATTGATTTCGGTTTCGGCGGCAGTGATTTATGGTTTGTGCCAAAACAACCAGAACCGGAAACTACTGTACTACCACCAACGACAGCAACACCAGCATCAGCAGAAGTTTATTATGGAAAACTTATTGGAACAATGGTTCCTAAAGGAAGTAGACGCGCGTCTCATAGAACAGAAGGAGTCGTGTATGCTATCGATCAATCAACTATTCGAATTATGAATTTTAGCTACGACGGAAATGCACCAGGTAAGTAACACACTGATTTTAAATTGACTAGAAGGGTATGCGCATCATTATATGAAATGTAGAGGTCGAGGTTTATATTTCTTGAATTAACTATACTGCAGCGTCAATTATTTGCAATCTGTGGTTTTACTAAACTGATGTAGGCTTATTGTTTTATACTGTTTATTTTTAGCCATTCCGACTCTTAACGTTATAGATTTAGTGTCAGTGATAGTGGTAATAACAATAAACAAATTTTATAATTCACCTACTGCAATATTTACGATATTTCGGCTACATTCCCGGAGCCCTGTTCACCTCTTTGGCTTCGTATCGTAACAAGGGAGTGTGTTTTCAAGCCAACGTCGTCGCCTACCTGCTGATTTCACGCATGGCCAGTTATTATGCAACGACATGAATCTATTGTCTATTGTCGGATGTCTGTCTCTTATACACATCTCCCCGTTTGAATAAGTGCATTAGTATGTGCCACCATCACCTAATCCAGCATTTAATATTGAATCAAACTTTTGACAACGCGTAAATTCATTTCTAATATGATAAACAGTCGCTCTATTTTTCCATTCGTTTAACAATAATGTAGTAAGGGGCTACTTTAATTTCATTGCTTTGTTATCAGATGCGTTTTTCTATGCTGGATCGACCGGTGAACCTGATGATACTGGTGACGTAATCCCGGATGAAAATGGCAGGTAAACAAGCTAAATATTTTATTATTTTCTGTTTTTTGTTTCGCTAAATTTCCGAGTATATCAACAGATGATAGGCTGGTGGTGTACATTAAACTGCCTAGAAAAAGACTCTGTCGAGGAAAACCGGTACTAGTAAGGGGGTGAATGCCACTGTCGAGGATAATGATTTGTCTAACACAATGTGTCACACTCGACACCGCAGCTCTTGCAATTGTTTTTATCACCGAAAAAGTGAATGAGTTAAGCGCCCCAACGAGGGCCAGCTCTCCCCGTCGGAGTCTATTGAAAATAAAATATTTGTATATTTAATAATTATACAAATGGTACTAAAACTTGATCTATGTTTGGCACGTTTGTACGGGGATTCACACAAAGCAAATATTTCTGGTAGGCCACATGGAATACGTCAGGCCTTATGGTGTTTGTCACTAATGTTATTGTCTCGTGTTTAAGAATTGTTGTAATGACACCTGATATCTGTTTGTTATTTTTCCTTAAAAGAAAGCGAAAACTGAAAGCGTATGATAACCAGGAGTTAATACTTAGCTTACCTAAAGGCATGACGTTGGCGAATTACAAATGGATAGCTGTCTGGTGTCGTCGTTTTCGGGTAGGGTCCACTGTCTTATTTATGGTTATTTTATTATAATGTCATTGACCAGCAACAAAATTTCAATAGATTATAAATTATTGTTAATAAGTAGGTCCCTTATTTATTCGTTTTTATTTTATTTCAGATATAAATATTCATATTACAAAACAGTATAAATATAAAGAGGGACAAATGTAAACTGCATATAATAATCATAATAATGAAAATGATAAGGAGATCGGTAATTATAATGATAATTAGCAAACTATACAAACGTAATGTGGATATATCTACTCTATATTGTGTTGTATTTAAATATGTTTGTCAGAATCCTGTTTTTTCTTTGTCCATATTATCAAATTCGTGGAAAGACAATCACTTATTGATTGTGGCATAGTCGACTGTAAAATAAAATAAAAACGATTACACAAATTACAACTTGTATAGAGATATCATGTAGCGCTTTCAACTTTCAATACCATTTTCTGTTCCCTCTCTCCTCTTCCTCAATTTTTTCTTTTCCCTCTCTTTGCGGGGCATATCCATAGTACCCTGGATCCGCCTCTGTGGAACGCTCCATTTGTAGCGATTATGAGTCTTCTTTCATTTCAGGAGAATTTTGCTGATGTATACATACCAAGTGACTTCGTAGCACCGTCTGGATATGACTTAGGTGTACTGGGGTACAAGCCTCGAGTACACAACGTTCGCTCACCATCTGTCGTCATCGTTGATACTAAAAGCATACGCCTCCACAGTCTCACCTATGACGGCACTGTACCAGGTGAGTGCACTGGCCAGTTAACGAATTTAATGACAAAACATATTTGTACGTGAGAAATTTTATATTTCTACATTTTTAATATTTTTTTAAATATATTTATTTTCTATATTTTTTTTAAATATTTTTCTATTTTTCCAACTAGGCCTATATTATACTGTATTTTTACAAAAATTTATTCATGATAGCAAAATCAAACAAATTCTTAAAATTTTATACCACAGGTTTTTTGTATTGATTCACTTTCATGGTGATGACAAAGAAAACAGAAATGTCGACAATAACATTGACAACGACAGTACATCAACAATGATAATGAACAATCTCGTCGAATTAACGCTCATAATAATAAATACTTGATTATTCAAACCATTTCTTTTTGTTTTGTAGATGCTTCTTTCTGGGTTGGACTAGGTTCTCCGGATGCAAGAGGCCGAAGCGTTCCTTATGAAAATGGAAGGTGAACCAATGTTCATTTAATTTAAGTTGTACAACCTTTCTCTTGACTGGTGATTCTTTGTTGCTCTTCTGCATCTCGAATTTTTAGTATTCTTCGGTGTTATCATCTATAAATCCTCCATGGTGTTACGCAGCTTTGTGGCTGATATAGATTGCTATTGTGGTTTTTACATTTGTATATACTTTTGTAAATTCAACTGTTGAAAGTGGTTGATTTCATTAATTAAATGTAATTTTTTAATAGCTCTGATGGAGTACTTCCAAAATTCCGACGCGACACCATTACAATACAACTTCCAGACGACGTCACAGTTTTCGATATCGATTACCTCAGTGTATGGAGTGTAATTACCAAACAAGATCTTGGTCACGTGAGGATACCGAACCGCAGGATGTTGAATATTCCACCATATATTAAAATTGAAAAGGTATGATTAATGATATGGTATAGGCCTATAAGCAATTTCTTGTTGATTGTTAAGCGCTTAGAGGCGTCCGCATTTTGCGCTATATCAAATTTAATTTTATTATTTTTATAAGCCTAAATAATAATTGTTGATATAAAGTTATCTGTGTTAGATTCGATTACTGCTAATCGTAGCTTCCATTGTCAAGTACAGTATCCACGCTGACATGAATGATGATAATGATGATAGTGGTGATGATAATGATGACGGCGATATGATAATGATAACATTAAGTAACAATAGTTATTAATACATTTTTAGTTTTTGAAAAGTTTAATTGACAAAGTTAATGATGATTGTCTTAGAATATTATGTTCTACCAGAGAAAACATATTATATAAATTTGTACAAACAGGTTTATGATAGTTAAATCAAACAAATTCTTAAATATTTAAAACATACATGTTTATATTGGTAGAGTTCCTATAATAATAATAATAATAATAATAATAATAATAATAATAATAATAATAATAATAATAATAATTTCAATTCAATTCAATTGAAGTTTTTATTTTGGAATTACATATCCATAGCAATCAATACAATAACAAACGATAAAAAAAATATCAGATAAAAAGACTATGCATTCAGGGGTAGGGACGTCACATCCCTAAGGTCCTAAAGGCCCACATACCCCACTCTAACCGAACTGTGCATTAACGGGGTAGGGACACCGCTAAGGTCCAATGACCGTATACACTAATAATAATAATAATAATAATAATAATAATAATAATAATAATAATAATAATAAGGTTCTTAACCGTTCTGAAATCAACAGAACAAGTAGTTGTCATTGACTATCTGAACAGTTGACAAGCGACAACTGTATAGAACAAAAAGAGTACCGAGAGTAAAATAAAGACGTTAGGCCTAATAACATTCTACCATATATTTAATTACATTTATTATGCAAATATAATGCAAATAAGAAAAAAAGAAAACTTACTGTCTCTTCCTTTCTAATATTAGCTTACCGTATATTTCCTTATCTTTTCTTTCACTTTCCTTTCTTGTGCTTCCTTACGGTATCTTTCCTTTTCTTTCCATTCCTACATACCTATTTTTTTCTTTCTTCCTTCTTACCTTTTCCTTATATTATTGCCGTTCCTTTCCTTTCCGCTTTTTTATACTTCCTTATCTTTATTTCTTTTGCTTTCAATTACCTTTCTTTTTTTTTCTTCTTTTTTTTTGTCGTTTCTTTTTTCCTTGATTTTCTTTTATTTACTTTATTTCTGATATATCTTTCTTTCCCTTTTCTTTCTTATACCTTTTTCACATATCTTATTTCTATCTTATCTTTTCTTTCCTTTTCTTTCGTTTCTTATGATTCTATCTTGTCCATTTCTCTTCCTTTTATCATTTCTTAGATTACCTTGACTATCTTTCCTTTTCTTTCTTATGTTACGTTATTTCTTTCCTTTTCCTTTAATATATTTTCTCATATTTTCTTAACGGCATTATCAGGAAATAAGAGTGTTAACCTATCCATTTCTTTTATTTTTGGTGACATGAAATGCTTTCATTTTAAGAGGGTGATTATTTTCGGGCCTGGGATGTGTGAGCACCACTTCATTTGTTGATTCTGATAAAAGTCCGTTATCGATGAGGTTTTGGTTATCGAGTGTCGCTCGTCGTTAGTCCGGATGAAACTCCATTAAATTTTAGTATTTTCATTGGATGAGCTCGATGATGGGGTAGGATTTTTCCGTTTGAAACCGTCATATAACATGTTTCGAAGAAAGAAGTTGCAAGTTGGTTCAATTTTAGCTATTTCAGATTGATTGGGTCTCCAGGCATGATTACTGATCAATGTTGTTTAGAGCGTCATTTTAACTCAAAACTAGTTTTCGTTATCTCTAAAGCTCCGATGAGCCCTAACGGCCAAACATACAAAGAATATATATTAATCAATCAACCGAGTGACACTAGTGGCCCTAACGGCCGCCCATACAACAAAGATCTATTAAGGAATCAAGCAGCAGGTACTCCCAGAGTTCCTCGAGTTCCTCATCGGAGCTAAACAAAATGTTGGCCTTAGAAAGGACAGTAAAACAAATCCAATTATGACCACTATTATTTCGTGTGTGAATGACGCATTAACAAGATGAGAAGTAATAGCGCATCATCCTGTAGAGAGAATGTTGTAAGAGGACAGATGCGGACGAGTAAATGAGAGTGCTGTGACATGATATGTCAAACTTGTAAGACGCTTAAATATTAAAGGAAACAGCACACACATTTAGAAATGTCTGGACTCGGTTTTAGGAAATGTATTGATTATACTTGCATTATTTTTATCGTTCTATTTTGTTATTATTACACCACAAACTTGATTAAAATCAACAGGAATAAAAAGAATCCTATATATATATATATATATATATATATATATATATATATATATATATATATATTATAGGATACATAATGATATAGCATATAGCATATCTAAAATACGTCTTTAGAATACATTTCCTTTTAATATATTTTAAGACATCGACACCAACTCCAACAACAACAACTGTTCGTAACAGCGAAAGCCTATCAACAGACTACACAGTAAGCTGGTTGATCGATGGCGATGAGATAGAAGTCGAATTATCCACTCGACTCCAATCCAGGATGTACATGGCTTTCGGTTTCAGTGGAAGCAAGATACGCTCCGTAATGTTCGGTTCTGATGTCGCCGTAGCCTGGATGAACGGCAACACACCAGTGGTTGATGATTATTACCTTGGTGGATATTCGCAGGTGAGGACACTGTCATGTCATAGGTTTAGCTTATTTCAATATTGTGATTGGTTATAGGCCTAATATGATGCGTCGCCACAACTAGACGCGTACGATTATAACTTACTTAAACTACGTAGCTATTATATTTTTAAGCCTAGCCCCATGCTTGAATACGTGGATTGTCTCAGCAATAATATGCAATTAATTAATTTTAAATTAGTGTTCAGCTGGTAGTGGTGCATGTAAAGATGAATCGTTCGTCCTACCTGGAGTCAATGACTACACAGATGTCACGGGTTCAACAGTTGACGGTGTCACAACCATTTCCTATCGACGAAAACTGAATACAGGTTAGTCAATTACAAGCCTACAGTCGTCATCTTCATCATCATCATTAGTATTATTATTACTACTACTAGTAGTAGTATTATTATTAAACGAAATCTTTATAAACGCTTGCAAAAGGATAAAACCAAACTGAACGATACATCACATTTCTGTATCTTAAAGTACATGACCTGGGATTTATGGACTTAAAGACGAATTTAAGTTTATTTTTTTTGTTAAGTTTGATAAATCCACCCTTGAGGCCGTTATAAACCCGAAAATTAAAATTTTTGCATTATCGTATCGTACTAACGAATATTCCGCTGAGTTACTATCAGGTTAGCGGGTGACTTTTATTGATAGAAGTTTATGGTGGGTTTCTATCACAACCCTATAGAAGAAGGAGTCAATTAATAATAATAATAATAATAATAATAATAATAATAATAATAATAATAAATGGATGGATGGATGGATGGATGGATGGATAAATAAATAAATAAATAAATAAATAAATAAATAAATAAATAAATAATTAATTAATGGTTGGATTTATATAGCGCTTTACACCAAAGTCTCAAAGCATTCGAAGCGTGGACTGGGAACTCAGTCAATGATTTTCTTCTCCCCTAAGGGTCTCTTCGTGACTGTGCTACCCGGTAACAGCAACTCTCGTCGTCCAATTTGAAATTGTACAGCATTTAAATCAACACCAAATTATGTACTTTATAACATGTGTTGATGCATAGAGAAGAATATTCAATAGAGAAGTATTCATTTTGAGTGATCCCAGGAAAGAGGACAGTCTAATCGCAATCATTATTATCACACTACCATCATTTTCGTATGTATATTAATAATTAGGCCTATATTATTTTTAATTTACTATATTTTTTTTTACAGGGGATGCTTTGGATATGACCATTTCTTTAACAGACTCAATGTACATTGTCTGGGCGATTGGACCAATCAACGACGACGGATTAGTTAGCAAGCACATTGATATTGGAGGTGGCTTATTTACTACGTTTTATTTTCACAACATACGAAAACGATCGATTAATAAACAACCGTTAAAAAAAAACAAACCTCACTTAAAACAAATTAAAACTCTGACAATATTATGTTTTAATTTAGGAGATTCGTTTAGCTTTGGTCGAGATCCAGTGAGTAAAGCTCAGTCGTTTATTACGTCGGAACAGGTCGGTACAGCACATTCAGACACTTGGCCTGAAACAGTAATAGTAGGTAAAGACGTGACTACATTCGACGCCAAAATCGGACCAAATGGTGGAGGAAAAGGACACACTGCAGTAATAGGTATAACTTTTACATGATCTTCCAAAATATTTTGAGGGAATTCAAGAATTAGTGTTCTTTAAAATAATATTAGCCATATCTGACAATAATGTGTTAATTCAAACAGTTAAAAAATGAGACAGAATACTGATGCATAAAGTGTAAATGCCTTTTCACACTAGAACGATTTAAACACAAACAATTTCATTAATTTATTGTCGTATTCCCTCTTGCAAGAATTTTGCATTAAGCCAGGGTACGCCATGACGCACCAGCTAGCCTTTGAATTCGTTTGCGTTTGTATACGCGTCTATTATAAAGTGGTTCACACTGAAAAATGACGTATGCATGCGTTTTGTTTCGCGTTTGCACGCGTCAAACGCGTTAGTTCTATTGTGAAGCTTCGTGTAGAGGATTTTGAGCTAAGTTTAATACAAGGATTTTTGCTCTTTAAGCTGCATTTACATCCAGACTGTGTTTACGAAATACTGAATGTCAGCGTCCCTATTCTTACACACTGATTCGATTTTCCGATCGCTTTGCTAGGCTTTCCGATCCGAAGTTCGGTGAGGACAGGAGAGGGAAAGAGACGCGCACGTGAGGAAGAGGTCGCTGTGACTCCAGGAGCACAACCAATTACTTGTTAGGTTTAAGTCATTCCTTAGGAATAATAATACTGCTGTCTGTCACTAGGAAATATGTGGTTCGGAGGCTGCAACATCCCACTACGAATATTTTCTTTAAACTACTACTCATATGACAAATTTTGAAGTTAAGATAGCACGAAGTATTTCTGCTTTGGGGATTTCTTACGATAAACATCTCTTTATTTTTAATTCAGGTAATACTGGATGGGGCTTCGTTTGGTACATAAACGAGAAGCTAGCCCCAAGACTTATACTTAAACGTGGGGTAGAATACACGTTCCGCGTTTTTGGCGGTGACGACGAATCCCTAATTGCCCAGTATCATCCATTCTACATAACAGATGACCCAATAGGTGGTAATCCCTCTAGTACAGGTAGTATATTTAAGGTGAGGAACTGAAACGATACACGATGTTAAATTGAATGCTTTCTTTTAGGAACACTCAGAAGACACGATTGACAGGACATGCGCATACATACATACATAAACGTTGGTTGCCAAGGTTGTTTTCATAGAGATCCAAAGAGCTGGATTAACATTATTGGTTACCTAACAAGGAACACAAAAGAAACAACACTCATAATAATGAAGGTCATTAAAATTATTATTAGTTGTTTATCACCATCATTATCAAGTCATCATCATTATTGCCGTCGTCATGATCATCATCATCATCATCATCATCATTTAATTTCATTTTGGGACATGAGCCAAGGATGAAAATAGCGATACTGCTAATAATAATAATAAAGATGTGTATAAGAGACAGTATAAATTCATGCTGAATAGGACCTGAGGTCAGGTCGAAATATTCATGTTTTAATAAAATAGTGTTCTTGAAGTCTACTCCGTTTCGTTTTTTCTGTATCATATTATATTATATATTTGTCAGTATAATCATATACACCATATGACCAGGCCGACACATTTCATGTTCAAGAGAGCTTTTATGGGGGTATTTATTCGAGGGAGGCGTTCATTTTATATATATGTTTTGGGGTTGGGGTATAAAACTCCTCTTCATGTTGTGTTGCTTCGCTTCCAATAGTCATGTTCGAAGTCACTTTGAAGTGGCGATATTTCAAGCGGACAGTAATTCGAATAAATACCATACTAAATGGAAGTTAGACAATAAAATAGACACAAAATAGTTTTTATATTGTTTACTTATTATACTTTAAATTTTATTTTCATTAAATTTCAGTATCAAACAGTATATGCAGGCCCGGCTGGTAAGAAAACATTCCATTACTGTTTTTCTATTTAATTTGCTAAAGCCTCTTTCATCTACAGTCAAGTTTAAAAATAAGTCAACAGTCATATATGATTACCTCTGTAATTAATACTGAAAAATATTACAATTTTTCTTCAATAATAGTAATACAGAAGTATGCATAATAACAATAATAGTACAAAGTTAAAACACTACGATATCAAATAATTCAAAGCAACAAATGAATAATTGGGAATGATTTTTAAAACAAGATTTAAAACAAGAATTGTACAACAGTTAAAACACTACGATATCAAATAATTCAAAGCAACAAATAAATAGTTGGGAATGATTTTTAAAACAGGATTTGCTATACTTATTATACACAAAAGGTTTAAAATCATTAAAATACATAATAATCATTCTACTTTACATTTTACACATTCAATTTTTAAAAATTATGAACGACAGTATAATAATGAATAGTTAAATCAGTTACATAAATTAAATAAAGTTGTTAAAATTAACATATTACAGCAGTCAAAATCATTTATTGCTTTTCACATTAAGTCGGTGGCTACTGCGAATACAGAAACAAAAAACAGAACAAGAGCAAGCAATCGTCAACATTTGAAGATTACTTCAAAACCCTTAAAGAAAAATGCAACAGAAGGGTGTTAGCCGGCATGTTGACGTGGACTCCAGATGCGAATACACCTGATACTGTTTATTATCAGGTGAGTCAGGTAGCGCACTCTCGTAGCAATAAACACAAACATTAACAACGTCATTTCAGTACTTAATCGTGTTTATAATAATTTTTGAAACTATTATTATTTATTATTATTAATATTATTATTATTATTATTATTATTACAGCATAATATAATAGTAACAATAACATTGATATTATTAGTAGGGCCTAATATCAAATACTTATAATCATTTTGATGATGACAATGATGATGGCAATAATAATAATAGTAACAATAATAATAATAATAATAATAATAATAATAATAACAGCAATAAAAAACCCCAATATAGTTATAGAGTTATGTGTTACTGTACCAATAATAGTAGGTTATAACAGTAATTTGATAATTATAACGACAATCATAAATTATGAGAATGATAACGATGATGATACTGATGGTTATGATTATTGTGTTGAAATAATTAAGTAGAGTAATTGAATGTTTTCTATTATATTTTTCAGTGCTACACTCATCGTTATTTCGGTTGGAAGATTGAAGTGGTGGACAACTTTTTAAGTCTATGATCCCAACACCACACCCGTAGCAGTATGTTGAGAAAAACATTATGAAATCAGAAAATAATATGCTTAAATACATATGTGTACAAATTTTGTTTATGAATATCTTGTAAAATAATATAGAATTACGATTTTATTTGGCAGTTGGGAGTCTATAAACAAATATAATTTAAATTGGCTTATATTATTTTATCTTAAAGTATTTTTTAGACACAAATGTAAGAAGCACAACGCATACGTCACGATTTTCAGTAAACCTCTTTAAAATAGATGCATAACAAATACCCGCACTCACAAGTGTCCTAAATCACATTTGTGGTGTCCCTGTCTCATGTTTTAGCGTACCTGTTACCGTATCTACTGCTGTTGTTGTATTTATGTGTTGTGACGAATATGGACTAAAATGTAAACCATACAAAGGATAATTGACGCGGTCTGACGTACATAAGTGTGACGGAGCTAAACTTTTTCACAATGTGGAAAAGAAAAGACATTAGCAAAACAGATGCCTTTTGTGTCAAGTTGCGTCAAGAATTTTGCGTACATATTTCTTGTGTTTGCGTCAGGCATTTTGCGTTTGGCCCATTAATTCGGTGCGCAAGGGCAATGTATTACAGTACTCATTTTGCACAACAAACGCCCGCACTCACCAGTGTCTTAAATCGGTGCTCAAGGTCAATGTATTATAGTACCTCGGTTTGCATTCGAACCACGTTGTTCCTAACGGAAATATTAACGTATTATTCGATCACGATTGGATTGTAGGAAGATGTGGGAAAGGGAACCATAGGAAATGAACAATCTACCTCAGTAAAACGTAAATTGAGTTGTTGTGGGCACCTCATTCTTAAGCATTATACATTTCTTTTACTTAGTCACGGCATAGCAATAAGTAGGCCAATTTAATACAAGATGGTAATTTCTGGATGAATTTTGACCAAGCATAGGAAGGATTAATAAAATGAACGAAATTAATCATTACGTCAACTATTATATTAATGAAAGAGCCAATGATATTACATATATGGCAAAGTATTGTAGACGTACATAATCTTTGTAAATAATTGTTTATATCTTCCACCTATAGGCCTAGGCCTACACATAAATATCATTGTTTGTAGAAAAAAATAAAAAAAATATTCGTCAAAATAACTTTGGTTGAGCGATTTCATTATTTGCTAATCTCAACATATAAATAGCGCCAAAATAGCTTCAATTCTATAAATGTCCACTGAGTGACAAAAAGGTACGAATGTTGCTTTAAAGAGCTTCTTTGGTAAATTTGTTACTTGACAAATGTTATTCGTTGACTCTCACGTTGATATACGCCTAATAAACAGACTATGTACACTTATGAAAATATCATGGACTTGATTGTAAGGCAAACTCGAATGAAGATGTCTACGGCTATATAGTACACGACACAGATGGTCAAAGCGGCAAGGCATATTCCAACGACAGATAAGAAGACAGCACGTACGGAATGCGTTAACGTGAACACAATCAAGACGATTATCACAACGGTAGCCAACCACCGTCTATTTAGCAGGAAATTTCCGTATGAATTCACGATGTTTTTGGTAACACCGAGCTGTTGAAAGTCTTTATCGACACTATTAGTTACCGTGTTTCTTCGAGGCATGGTATTCGTATTATAAGAAAAACAAATGATGGAAGAGTGTACCGTTGCGTGTCCTTGGTGCCAGATAAAAGTTAATAAATTGCAGGATACCAACGTATTTTGTTTACGTGCAAGCGTCGACGAATAATACGCTGTAGTTTAATAATAATCGATTTCAAATTTCACTCCGAAATCAACTATCAGTTTTGTAACACATAGCTGACAGCTATTGTCTTGATGGATTTTTTTTTATCTTATCAGACGAATAATAGAAGGTAAATTACTAGAAATATCTCTTGAATTTACAGCAAAAGCACGTTGAGAGCCACCAACAACACTCAGAAGACACGATTGACAGGACATGCGCATACATACATACATAAACGTTGGTTGCCAAGGTTGTTTTCATAGAGATCCAAAGAGCTGGATTAACATTATTGGTTACCTAACAAGGAACACAAAAGAAACAACACTCATAATAATGAAGGTCATTAAAATTATTATTAGTTGTTTATCACCATCATTATCAAGTCATCATCATTATTGCCGTCGTCATGATCATCATCATCATCATCATCATCATTTAATTTCATTTTGGGACATGAGCCAAGGATGAAAATAGCGATACTGCTAATAATAATAATAATAGCCTTATATAATAGTCCTACAGTATAAGTGAAAATCCCTTAAATCATTGTCTTTTTCATCATTGCCATTACTTTTTCTGCTGACTTGGATTTCATTGACGTCAAAAAAATAAATTTAATTTTTATCATTAAAACCTGCATTATTATTTCATCGTCTTCATAAAATTATTTTTATCAATAAAGTTATTATCAATACCGTACCATCGCGGAAATTTCATCATCATTCTATCACCACCATCCACTAAGGCACGGGATTGGTCCTAGAACTAAGGACAAGTACATGTCATCAACTACAGATTGAAAACGTAGCAAAGATAAAGCTATGAAATAGCTGTTATTTTGCGACAGAGAGAAGGTAAGCGTTATATGGGCACCAGTTCCGTCAGGTCATGAATAATTAATGACGATGGTATATAAATATTCATACAAGTACCCATAGAGAATAGCAATTCATTTAGCTGTGGAGGCGCTATACTGCTATTAAAATAGGATTGTGAACCCCAGCTTGCTATTTTTGCTATAGCTATGTAGCAATCTCTTTAGCTACCGGTATTACTGCTATGTTCTTCTTTGATATAGGTTTGTGAACCATGTGCTGTATCTGCTGGTTTTTTTTATAACAACATTAGCACTTCCATTATAGTAATAACATTAAAATGGACGTAAGTAAAAGTGCATACAAGTTGAAAACATGTTACAAATTATGAACAAATATCAATGTGTGTTATTCTTAGGGGCATGCACTGTTATTTTTTACCTATAACCCTTTACCTTAAAGAACATTAACCGATGACGCTCAAACTTACGCACCTTTATTGCAAGTGTACCTATATGTACCGTTCTCAATGATAATTCTCATCACACTCGATACTATCACTATATGCTACACAAGTCTTGTGTAATAAAATCAAAATTTACAGTTTGAATCTATACGAAACATCATTACTAATTATTCCCTCACTTCAGCCGTGTGGTCTTGGGGTAAGACAGTGGCGGATCTATGGGTTGAATTAGGGTGGCTAGCCACCCCCCTTCGTTTACTGTGAAAAATAAAATAATGTCACTCGTCTTGTTTGTGTGCATCTCGTGTACTCTGGTAAAAAATACACTTTCTATTTTAAGCTTAATTCTTTTCAGATGCCACCTAAGATCGTCTAGCAGTCTACTAATTCCAAAATAAAACATTAAATAATGAATAATAATTCTTGTTCACTGTGCTAATATAAAAATGTCCTCAATAGATATTATCATCATACGCCTGAATGTATCATCTGAAACTTACAATTGTTTGAATTCTATTTGTCTGGCGCTATTTTTATACGGATATTTTTATTACCTCCACAAGGAGGCTATATTCATCGGATTTGTTTGTGTTTACGTGTTTCTGTACAGTTTTAGGTGTACAAGCGTCAGATTTCTACAGATAGTTTCTGACATTGAATGAAAGATTTCACTTTATTATGGTGACGATCTGGAGTATGGTGTTGATATGGGGACCATTAAAAGAAAAACACCTCCCACTAGATATCTCAAAAACTGATCTGAATGACACTTTCTGGAAGAGTTAACTAAAGATACAAGGACCACTCGACAGTGATTGGTAAACACAAAGGCACAGCGCACGAAAGTATAAAAGAAGACTTATTTCCAGTGGGGTCATTCTGGTGGAGGTAAAATAAATGAAATGAAGACATAATTTCGGTGATTCAGGGCCAAGTATCTCAAAAACTGATCAATTGACCTGAATACAACTTTTCGAAATTACTTGTTATGGAAAGGAATAAATATTTAAATTTTAGTGAGATCCGAAACAGGATGTGAATATGAGGATATTCAAAAGAAACATCCCAAACCAGATATCTTAAAAAATAATCAACTGATCTGAATGAAATTCTGTTAGAACTCAGATACAAGGACCCACCCGGCAGTGATTACTTCACTTTTTAGATGTCTCGTCTCATATTTGTAAAATTTAAGAAAATTGGTCCAGAGTTTTCATATTCTTGAGTAAAATGGGTCCACATTTTTTTTAATTTACGCATAAAGTATGTCCACCCTGAAATTGTCCTGCATTACTGTTTGAAAATCCTAGACGGTCATTGCTGGTGTGAGTCGTTTTAAGTGTGACTTTTCTTCCATTTGGGGATTTATCAACACACCCAAATTAACCGGATCAAAGGGTCAAGTTAACACGACCTTTCAATTCTTTAGCGTAGTGCCCACGGCCTCGAAAGATCGCAATAGACTCACAAAGAAAAAAAAATTCAAACGTTACTTTAAAACATTTTATAAACTTAATAGTTGGGGAAGTTTAGTTACAGTTCTGGTCTATAATATGGTATATCTGACTAATTTAGTTAACCTTTTAAAGCCAGAGCATTTCTGACAAAAAACAAAATACTGATTTATTAACGTCTGCTAGGCAGCTGATGCATACTTTTCTTGCTTCACAATAAAATACAAAATCAACTGTAAATGGGGTGTAATCGAAAAAAAAAAAATCGATTGCGCCTGAAAATCTAGTGTTCTCAAAGATCGACTGCGCCTGAACACCGAGTGTGCTTAAAGATTGACTGTGCCCGAAAATCGAGTGTACTCAAAGATCGACTGCGCCTGAAAATCGGGTTCTATCAAAGATCAACTGCGCCCGAAAATTGGGTGTACTCAACGATCGACTGCGTCTGAAAATCGGGTGTACTCAAAGATCGACTGTGCCTGAAAATCGTGTGTAATCAAAGATCGACTGCGCCTGAAAATCGGGTGTACTCAACGATCGACTGTGCCTGAAAATCGGGTGTAATCAAAGATCGACTGCGTCTGAAAATCGGGTGTAATCAAAGATCGACTGTGCCTGAAAATCGGGTTTAATCAAAGATCGACTGTGCCTGAAAATCGGGTGTAATCAAAGATCGACTGTGCCTGAACATTGAGTGTAATCAAAGATCGACTGTGCCTGAAAATTGGGTGTACTCAAAGATCGACTGTGCCTGAAAATCGGGTGTAATCAAAGATCGACTGTGCCTGAACATTGAGTGTAATCAAAGATCGACTGTGCCTGAAAATTGGGTGTAATCAAAGATCGACTGTGCCTGAAAATCGGGTGTAATCAAAGATCGACTGTGCCTGAACATTGAGTGTAATCAAAGATCGACTGTGCCTGAAAATTGGGTGTACTCAAAGATCGACTGTGCCTGAAAATTGTGTGTAATCAAAGATCGACTGCGTCTGAAAACCGGGTATAATCAAAGATCGACTGCGTCTGAAAATCGGGTGTAATCAAAGATCGACTGCGTCTGAAAATCGGGTGTAATCAAAGATCGACTGTGCCTGAAAATCGGGTGTAATCAAAGATCGACTGTGCCTGAAAATTGGGTGTACTCAAAGATCGACTGCGCCTGAAAATCGGGTGTAATCAAAGATCGACTGTGCCTGAACATTGAGTGTGATCTAAAGGCGAATATTACCGAGTGTGCTTGAAACTAGCTCTGGAAAATATTCTTAGTTAATACGTCCCTTAAAGGTACTAAAAGTATATCTTGTAGGTCTATGTAAAGTACAGTATTGTTGTTTCCTTAATACGAGCTTCGATACTTTCGTTGTCTGAACAAGTGATGACCCGTACCAGTCTATTTTAATACACAGAGAGTAAAGGAAAAGTTTAATACTAATTGAGATATTTATTGACACAAACTTTCGTGTACCCAGTACACTTCTTCATATGAATATAAATTTTTTATAAGTTTAAAAACATTAGAATATTAATTCAAAATTTAAAAGTAAATGATTAAAGAGCACGCACCAACCATGATTTTTTTTATACAAAATTTCTTTACATATTGTCATCACAGATGTAGAAGTAGAGTGTAAGTCCACAAAACGAATCCCTTGTATTTCCTTGGCCAACGATCCACAACCTGGAAACCAAAGCTTTCATAAAGTCTTTGTGCAGGAGCCTGGACCTCTGTCGTGATAAGCTCAACTTGATTATAACCATTAGATTCACAAAACTCCAGTGCAACTTTTAAAAGTCTTTTTGCTATGCCTAGTCTGCGGTATTCTCTGCTTACCGCCATCCTGCGTAGGTATGCCACACTTTCCTGCTTCTCTTTTACTGTAATGGCAACAGTTCCTATTACTATGTCAGAGTCTGTAACTGCAACCCAGAAGTTTGTTTTATCCGAGGACTGGTAATTCACTTGTACATCATCCATATCTGCAAGCAGGGGGCCCTTTATTAATCTATGCATGACATACCATAGTACAGCGAATAGTAAATTGTAGAGGGCGACAATTAGTATTCCAGTTTGCAGTAGAGACTGGGTCAGATGATAGACTAAAATACTATATACTGAAACAAATGTGATGACTGTCCACCGCTTTATTGCAAGTAAGAAAGCCGGTATAATGTTATCATATGTTCCATCTTCCAGAACCTTCCTTGCTTTATCATTATGTTCATTGGCACATGGACAAATAGAAACTGCCATCTGACTCAGTGCTAATATTTGATGAAGGCAATCATGGGAGAAAGAGAGAAAAAAGAGAAAAAGAGAAGTAACTGAATCATCAACATTATCATCATTGGTACATTCATCAATGCACTACATGGCAATCGTACCACCAAGAAGGCATAATTATTTTGCAGCATGGCTAACCAAATGTAACAAATTTGTATTTTTACCACAGTGTTAGATAAAAGCTCACTCAATGTTAAAATGCAACTTGGTATACAAAGTGCAGTCAACTATTGAGAAAAGACAAACCCTTCACCGTGTACCTCAGTAACCGATTTCACTACTGTATTTTTATTCATGGAGTTTTCGTTTTAATAAACAACTCTTATCACGAGGGTAAGACCTTACGGAGGACCCCATTGATTTTGCATACCTACGGTTAACATGTTTAAAACATACATAAAAACTATTTTTACAATTATTTTATATTACGATTATTTTTTATTCATATTTTTTTATATTGTAATAATAGGCCTATTAACTTTACTAACTTATCTGATGATATAATAAACACTATTTAAATAATTGATACTGCTGTCCCATCATCGTTCTCCTCATAATCATTATCAGTTACACATATACTGTATAATACTGTAAATACAGCCATGTTTTTACTGTTGATCCACTTATTAACCACTGCTAAAACATTATATAAATGTATTGCAAAATTGAATTAAATATCTCTAAGTGCTTCACATTACTACCCCGGTCATTGGATCAAACACATATGCAACACATACTGAACACCAAATTAAATTATTAAATATACATATATAATTATTAATTATATATATCTTAAATATATTTTCAATATAGCTTAAATAAATATATTATTTTCATTTCTATATATATATTTATACATATATATTTCATAAAATATTTATATACGTAAATAAATCTATTACGTTTACTTCCTATTTTCATATCTTTACTATTTATTTACCTTCTTAAAATATGCATAAAAATACCGCGACCGAAAAAATAAATATGCTGTAATGTATTTATTCATATACTATATATATATACTGTCTCTTATACACATCTAGATGTGTGATCTAGCGTCGTGATCGAGTTGTACGCATGGTCGGCTATGGTTAGCCATAATAAATTTTTTTTAATGCTGTTACGTTATTCAATTCCAACCAATCACAAGCTTTAAACAGCACCGAAAGGGCCATATTAAAAGTAGGCCTACTGAGGTGAAGAATTTATGGCGATGACAGATGTAGGCCTACTAGTTAGACCACCAACTGGCTGGGCGGGCGGCCCGCACAGCTCATTGCTTCTTCTTGCGCAGTTGTGGGCAGTGTGTGTGCCGCCAAGACAGAGCCATAGATACAACACAATGTGCATTCCTGTGTACAATATTGTATAATACAATTAGTGGCCTCCTGTAATACTTAATTTAACCTTTTTAGCAGTTGAATTTCATGTAACTATATTTATAAAAAATGGCGCTTTTATTATGGCCCTTTCGGTACTGTTTCAAGCTTGTGATTGGCTGAAAATGAACAACATAACGGCGTTAAAATAAAACTAAACGGCACTTTTATCATGGCCCTTTTGGCAATGTTCAAGCTTGTGATGGTTGAAATTGAACGTGACAGCGTTATTATAAAACTAACACGGTTTCATTATGGCCCTTTCAGCCAATCTTATAATTACAGCTTTGCTATTGTTACAAAGCGCCATTTCTACAAGTTAACAGCGCTTTTATTATGGCCCTATCGGTGCTGTTTAAAGCTTGTGATTGGTTGGAATTGAACAATGTAACTGCGTTAGAAAAAAGACAACAGCGTTTTCATTATGGCTCTGATGGCTAACCATAGCCGGCCGTGCGAATAACCTCGGCCTTTGGATAAACTGTTGGGTATTTAAGCGGACAGATAGTGTACTGCATTGCCTAGCCTATAATATATTATGATGGGCCTGCCCTAGGCTAGCGGCATCTGTATCGTGTCGTTATCGTGTCTACTGTAATGTAGCTTAAATCAAGCTTTATATACTGATAGGCCTAGGCCGCCGCTAGCCTAGGTAAGGCCCATGCCTAGGTTGGACTAGGCGGCGGGTCTAGGCCTAGACTAGGAGGTAGGAGACTAGTTGTTAGCCTATTCTATTTTGCCGTCTATGTATAATAAGGTGTTTATTAGTTAAGGAGCCCTAGGCCTAGACTAGCTCTGAAAATGATGTACCATAGATCTATACCCAGTCATTTTATTTTATAGACAAGACAAACATACCTTTTTTTAATGTTTATAATAATTGTAGGAAAGCGTGTAGACACTAGACCTACGCCAACTTACTACTACTACCAACCAAAGAACTTAAATAGCAGAAAAATGAGCTGTTCCGCGTATTTGCATTAAAATTGATGGAACATCCGCCCTCCTGCGAATGGGGTAAAATTTGACCATTTTACAAAGTGGAGAAACTACAGAAAACAAACGAACCAGAGCGCGCCTTTATAATTTTACCCCATTCGCGGGAGGCGTTTTCCCCCCGTACGAAACATGTGCATGAAACTCCACTCAGGTCAAAAGGTCATCAACCAAAGATAAACGTCTACAAAACTTTGGAGATACAGGATTGCTGCTCGCTGTCTGATTTTGAAAAAAACATTCCCATGCTAATATATAATGGGTCGTTTAAAACGACATATGTATGCCTATTATTTGATTTCGCTGCACGAATAATAAAAAGTATTAGGCCCTATTTGAATTTGAGTTACATAAAAATGTGAACATTTTTATTTTTTAGTTGGCCGCGGTTTTGGATAATTATTTAACCAGGGAGTTGTTAATTAACAACTCCCTGATTTAACCTATGTCATGACGAATTCAAGTCAACTCGGCCCCATGTCAACTCGGCCCCACAAGTCAGCTCGGCCCCAAGTAGTCAACTCGGCCCCAATTTACTGTGTACGGTATTTATTGAATATTTACCAAGAGATTTGAATGCAAAGCCAAAATTAAAGTGTTTTGAAATCGTTGCCTTTGTTATTTCGTTTCATTTACATGCACCACTTACAATAATTAAAACTGCATTAATAAAAATAATATTAAAATGATATTAATAAAAATTATACAAAGGTATATAGAATAACTAATGATAATAATAATATATACTTGTGGCCAAGTTGACTTGGGGCCAAATTGACATGGGGCCATGTTGACTGGGGCCGAGTTGACCTGCTTCCGCCTAAATTACTAAAATTAAGGCAGGGATTTGGATTCAAGGTGCTTCTTGATTACAAGGCTTAGGCTAATTAGTTAATTAATGGCGAAATTATATATGGTTATTTATTATTATTGTTATTATTATTTAATATTAATTAAATTACAAGGCTTAGGCCAAGTTCATTAATGCCGGAGTGATATATTTAATTTATTATATTTAATATTTTTTTACTCACTGTCCCATTTTAATTTCATGTTTAAATTTTTTTTCAAAATTTCAGTCAATGGCATGCGAAGCGTGACTGTTGGGTCAGGCCTAGGAACCTAGGGGCCTAATCTGGCGGAAGGTGGGGGGGGGGGCTAGCAGTAGGACCTAAAGCTTGGAACTAGGCCGTTCCACTAGGCCCATTATTTAGCCTCTTTTGCTCTAGCCTTTGATAGATGTTCCTATTTACCACTGGTACTACTATAGAAGGGGGTACTAGCTGTTGTTGTTGTAGTAGTACATTTGATAACAAACATACGAGAAGCTCACAGTTAGTTACAGACGTAGCCTACATCCCATAAATCGGTAAGACATAGGCCTTGCGGTAGGTACAGTAAAGATAAATAGAATACTCGAGCGTCACGACATGCGAAGTGCCTGCTCTTGTTCGTATATCAAACTCGAGTCGAATCAATCCGAGACGACCCGACTGGAGTTTCATGCAAATGTTCCGTACGGGAAAAAAATCGCTTCCGGCCGTCAGTTTTGTTTTGGCATGCTGCCCTCAACGTGTACGTTTTTGCGAGGGCAGTGTTGTTTAAAAAAAAAAAAAAAATTTTGGCGAGGTGTAACCAAGGTAGTTTTGGTAGTAGTTAGAATGGCTTCTGCTGATCCGAGATTGCGCCAACTGAAGATAAAAACGGGTGTACTGAAACGGTATTGTTAATAGAGAAAATGAACTGTTTTAAATTTTAAGTGAGAGGCTTACTTACAATACAAAACTAGCTCTAGCCTAGGTTGGGAGTGGTCTAGCTAGGCTAGCCCCTTCCCCCTCCCCTTAGTCTCTAGGCCTAGGCCTATACTGAGACTACTAGGCCTAGCAGCCTGGCTAGCCTAGCCTGCTTTGCACGCTCCTCCGCCTCTCTGATGAGATTTATCCAGTCGCTAAGCATAGCCGGTGGTTTTATGTCTGCTTTTGTTGTATTTTTTTAGAGATAGAAGAGATATTTTTGTCTAAATAAATGCTGTATTTTTGATTGATAAAGATTTGATTTTTGATTGTCTATTCCCACGAACCATAATAACGGTTCATATATTACAGTGTACAACATATATTATTAGTGTAGGCGTATATAAAGTAAAAAGTTAAGGTTTCTTAATATTTAATATAATATGTTAAATAGTATAGTAAAAAGGGTGCAGGTCAACTCGGCCACATGTCAACTCGGCCACAGTCAACTCGGCCACAAGTCAACTCGGCCACAAGTCAACCCAGCCACAAAAAGTTCGGCTACAGCCAACTCGGCCACAAGCCAACTTGGCCACAAGTTATTTAATGTAAATCTCTGTAGTTTTTGCATCCTTTTTCTTCAATATAATGATTAAAATAAAGTACAGTATATTTTAGTAAAACAGGACCACCACACTACCAAAAGAGATTTGAATGCTATTGCCTATGAATTAAAAAGAGTTATTTATTAATGTGTTCATCTTCTGTTTACTCACAAAATTCTACTTCAACAATAATATTAAACAACAATGACGACAATAAATTAATAATATATTTACTTTAATAATACTAATTATTCATTATGACGATAATAATAAAGGTGATAACAACAACAACAACATTAATAGTAATATTTATTTTAACAATACTAATAGTAATAATACTAGTATGGTAATAATAACGATATTACTTAAATATCAATTTTAATAACCTATTAGTGATAATAACGATATTGAAGGTGATAATAGCAATAATTCAACAATAATAAATTAAAGATAATGTTTATTTTTATAATAATAGTAATACTAATTAGTAATAATAATAATAATGATACTTAAATACTAGGCCTACTTAGTAATAATAGGGTAATAATATCGATAATAAAGGTGACAACAACAACAACAATAATAATATTAATAATAATAATAATATGAGAAAAATACCAATAAAACACCAATAACAATAACTTTTTAAATTACTATTATTAAAATAATAATAATATTAAGACTAATAAATAATAATAATAAATTGAAAATTATTTATTATTTATATGGTACTGTAATAATAATATCAGCAAAAATTTGAACAATACCGTATATAATGTTAATGCTAAGACTAATAATATTAAAACTAACGGTAATAAAAACAACAATAACAACAATGACAACAATAATAACAGCAATAATAATAACAATAAGTATAGTAATACTTAAAGAATTAGTATTTTATACTTGATGAATTACTCCTTCAAATTGTAGTACCAGTAAATGACTTGTGGCCGAGCTGACCTGTGTCCGAGTTGATTTGTGGCCGAGTTGACTTGTGGCCGAGTTGGCTTGTGGCTGAGTTGACTGTAGCCAAACTTTTTGTGGCCGAGTTGACTTGTGGCCGAGTTGACTTGTGGCCGAGTTAACTTGTGGCCGAGTTGACTGTGGCCGAGTTGACTTGTGGCCGAGTTGGATCGAATTCAGTAAAAATAAAAAATGATATTAAAAAAAAGAAAGAATCAGAGGAAAATATAAATTGCTTGGTTTTATTTTGTTGTGGTCTTGTGTGAAGCTGTTTCTATTTTTTGTTTTTAAGTTTTTCCTTGCTGGCATTGGGATAAATCCTCATTCTTATTTGCCAACTATCCTAATCCTACGGACAAACTGCCATTTCTCATTTAAATCTGGATTTTGTTAAATGTTGGTTTTTAATCTAGATGTGCCAAGGAAAAAGTAATGTATGAAAAAGAGGCTGATGAAATAGCAGCAAAAATCGAGCGGATGAAAGCAGACAACAAAAATGAATATGATATACGAAAGCAAGTAAGTTGGTCATAAAGAATCATGGATTAATGATTAGGCTAAAAATCAAGAACACTTTGTGTTGCTCAAGGAGACTATGAATCTGTTTCAAAAGGTCATTTTTTAAACTTTGAATAATTTTTAATACCTTAACCTTTAGCCTGTTAATAACATTTTTATTTTTATCAATATGGAGGAGAGTGATGGTTGGCAATATGCCCTAGGCTTGGCCAGTAGTAAAATTTATAAAAAATCGCTGACTTGACTCCAAACTTGATTTTCATATGTCATTGTATGTGTTTGTATTTGTATGCTTGCTTTCCAGAGAGAGCAGCTTAGCTTTGTCGGCTAATCTGGTGGTGTAGCCACTGTGTGTGCGCTGAACCGTGGAGATCTCTAGGTCCCCAGTTCAATTCCCATCGCTGCCTCTCCTTGTGTTTCAGCTAGAGGGCTGAAATACAAGTTACAATAGCGCATCGTCTTTTTGATGAGACGTTTAAGCCGTTGGTCCCTAAGCATATATGGCCCATGTGCACTCTTCGGAAAAGAGTAGAGGATTGTCCCCTGGTGCACTGCCCAATCCCACCAGAAGGACCCTGCTGAAAATAAGTCGTCTTCTAGACTTTCGTGGGCTATCCTTGGTGTTTACACTGAATAAATCCAATCCAATCCAAAGCCAAACTCAAGGAGGAGGAATTGATCCAGGATCCCACTGATATGCATGGTACTCTGAAGACAGTTAAATTAGCATTCCTTCAGATCACAATACACAGTACTTACTGTGTCTCCATTGGTTGATTCATTCATTCATACAAGTATTTTGTTTGCATGATTTGGCATGCATTAGTAACATGTGGTGGCCATTGATTCACACACATGGCAGACTGTGCTGTTAATCCAGTTAGTTAATCAATTGCAGTTTAATATTTTTGTATTTTCAAAAATTTTCTCCTTGGATTTCTAAATAGAGAGAGTTTTTGCATGCAGTAACGTACAGTACAACTCCAGTACGGTCCTCACTTACTGCTGGTAAAGTTTATTGAGTATGTGAAAGTAACACAATCAAAGATATGAAGGGCTGTCTTTTTCCAAATCCAAGGAAAATGAAATATGCACAATTTAGGTTGTACACTGATAGGATAAAACAAATTATATAATTTAAAGCAAAAAGGGGGCACTAAAACAAAATTGTAAATAGTCTTTGATTTTCTTGTCTTTTTGCTTTCATGCAAGTAATTTATTTAAATCTTTCAACATGAATTTCCATCTCTTTACATTTTCAATAGTTCTTAAAAATATTATGCTTATACTCGCTGACAGTAATTTATCCATAATTTTTGCATAGGAATGCCAGGCATACTGTAATTTAAATTTTAATAATGACAGTAACAGCGGTTTGGCTCCGCTTCTAGGATCCATGAATTTTTAGATTTAGATCACCTTCAGCGTGCTCAGAACTGCTCTGCCAAGTTGATATGTGGTGGTAGAAAATTTGACCATGCGCAGCCATATTTACATCAACTACACTAGCTGCCAGTGCGAGAGAGGTTAAAATTCAAGGTCTTACTGATCCGACTCCTGGTTCCAGATTATCTGTCAGCCTGTTTGCCATTAAATTGCTCAGTACACACTGGTCTCAGGTCTGGAAATGATAACACTCTGCTTCATGATTCGGCACCAATCAATCAAGTCACTCGTAACCTTACATCACCGCACATTTTTTTTTATGCAGTACCGCCCTACTGGAATTGACCTGCAATGCAATATCTGTTTTGCTGACTCCATTGCAGCATTTAAGAAAGCTGTTGAAACATATTTATTTGAACTAGACTAGGTTGTAGGTAGGCATAAATGCCAAACACCTTTATGGCACCTGTAAATATTGTGCAGACGAGCCTTGCGCCTTAAATTGCATTGGAACGGTGCGTTGGTGTTTGAATCCTCTTTGTTGTTTTATCTTTTTTTCTTTTTGAGTATGTCTTATGATTATTTGTATTTCTTGTTTCAGAGTCTATATAAATTTTGTCAACAGTGTAACTCTTAAATCGCTCTGATCGTAATGAAATAGCGCTATTTAAATGTTGCATTATTATTATTGTTGGCATAAAGCGCTAATATATTATTGACAATTATTAATAAGTGCCAATATCTTATTTTTACATATATTCGGCCATTTGTTTTTATATTTCATTAGAGAACTTACATGAATAATTGAGTACATCACCACATTTATTATTTGCTAAATTATTTGAACCAAACTTTGTAATACATCTTCTATTTAAACTTTGTTAATACATGCTGGTATTTCTTCAAACTGCTATTAAAATAAAACAGATTTCCATCTGAGGCGTTACCTCAGAATATTACTTGGCATCTTTGAACTGAAGATTAAAAAAAATCTTTTTGTATTGATTAAACCCGGCTATGTGAGATAATACATTGTCATTAAATTGTCAGTAGCATTTCTTCAATGACAAATTTAGAGAATAATTGTATTTGTTTTCTCCTGCAGAATGAAGTGTTAGCTGAATCTAAAATGATGATTCCAGATTGTAAGAAAAGAATTGAAGCAGCTTATAGAGACCTAGAAAGCCTTATTGAGGTACATAAACCATATTAATGTACATAAAATTTAGTAATTTTTAGGATGATAATGATGACGGTGACAGAGATGATGATAGTAGTAGTGGTAGCAAGATAATGAGAGTAAAGGTGATTTCTAAGTGATTATGATGGTTTTATGTTATTAAAAATATAAAGTTAGCTGCTTGGCAAAGTGTAGATATATCAAATAAAATTTGGGAACAAGGTACTGTATAAATTTGCCAGATCTTTATTAATAAAATCTGGCAAATTTATACTTTATTCCCATTGTATTTATAGTGCTACAAAAAATACCTTGTACATCAGCAACATTATTATAATGTGATTACAACCTAAAATTGTATATTGTTATTATTATATTATTTTATATTTATGTACTTTTTTTTCCAGGAATGTAAAACTGATTTTGCTGAAATGGAAGAGCTAGAGTTAGCAGTTGAACAATTGAAACAAGTCACGATCTAATTAAAATCTAACTAATCCCAATTGTAGGAGTTATTAAAAGACAATTGTGAATATGATAATAGGTTTGTATTGCTTTCTACATGAAAAAATATTTTGTTTAGGTATGTTGAAACGCTGTGTGTCTATAAAGAAGCATAGAAATCTATATAGAATTTTAAAAATTCTATGAAAATTAAAGAGTCTTTTGAGGAGCTAATAAAATTAAACCATAGAATTCAATGGTTACTTTGTATTTTTTGCTTGTGTCCCTGGGCAAGGCACTTTACCTACAGTTGTCCAACTCCACCCAGGAGTACAAGTCTTACCTGGTAGGTTCAAACACAAAATGCATTGATCACAGCTGGAACATTATATAAATATTATAACTGCATGATTACAATTGTAAGCTTTCAAATTGATAATTGTAGTAAGAAAGTACTTTTAGTCAGCAATTAAAGATGTATAAATATTTCTGTTGTTGTAATCCTTTGTACAAACTCATATTAATCTAATTGTAAGGCATTTCACACTAGCAAGCCAAGTGTCAAAATTCTAAGTGTAAAACTTGGAATATTTCTAAAGTAAAAGACCCTTTATTGTCCATCATTTAGTTGGAATGACTTCAAAATCAAATTTACATTGAATGAAGTGTTTTGGTACTTTTAATGCTTTTATGTAACTTTACCACTTTAAAAAACAGTACATTAATACCCTAAAAGATGATTAAATAAATACTAAATAAATATATTATTTAATCAGTTAGCTTATTTGGAGTATTAGCTGTTAGGACAATTTAAAGATTTTTGTAGTAAAAAAATCTTCAAATTAGATAAAACTGGAATGTTTTGGTCTGTGTTGTTTTTGATTGCACCAATGTTTTTATAATTCATCATAGGCTGTATTCGACTGGTCGTTCTTCGTTAAACCACGGCCACCTACAGTAGTAAACTCCTACTTAACGAAAACGAACAGTCGAATAGAAAACTGGTAAATACTCGACAAAACAAAATGGCTGCATAGTTACTTCGATACACGCTGTGTAATCAAGGTTGCTTCGGCTTGTGGCAGTATGGGTTTTTCGTAAAGAAAAAAATTTTCATCCAGTTTTTGACTTGGTAAATATTATAACTTTTATTTTCTGAAATTTAATGTAAATTATATTAACGCAATTTTTTTTTTGGTAAACTGACCAGTCGCCCATGTTTGTTTTGGTGGATAACTTAACGCTGATTAACACAACTTGTTTTACGTTAATTTTCGTTTTCAACGGTCTTCAATGAATATAATACTCAACGAAATGAACCAGTTGAATAAGCCCATAGATAATACATTTACTTGGCCCTACTATTAAAATATATTAAATCATAACTTCAGAAAAACCAAATCATATTTAAATTATTTATGCATATAATTTTGTCCTCCAATTGGATTTCCAGGAAGTAGAAACTGTTAAGTTGTCTACAGACAGCATCCAGTGAAACAATGTGATGATAAAACAAAAGATAATCAACATGAATTACAGTATACCGTGTACACAGTTTTAAAATGCCAACAGCATAAAGAACATGTAATGAAGACCTACTTAATGAAGTTTATAAATAAGAGCTTGAAGAAATTTTAGATTTATAGGCCTATAGCGATGTACACGAGCCTCAAAGAGCTTGATAAGTGGACTGGCTTGTACAGTAACTTCCTTTCTCGATAAGGGTAATTTCGTATTCAGTTACCCGATGGCAGCTACTCTCTAGATTAACAGGGTACCGTAAAACCTCGAATTGAAGCCCTGGGCTTCTTTTTTAGCGAACTTTGGATGGGCTTATTTTCGAGATAGGCTTCACTGATTTCGAGATGAGTTTCTTTACGAGACTACTTTTTCAAAGCAAAGAAGGGGGCTTCTTTTCAAAATAAATGCTGTAAATTTTGTGAATTTGTACTACTGTATAAAACAATAAATAAGGCTACTGTAACATCAATCTGTATCATGGAGTGTATTTAACTGGCATTAAATCACCTAAACTACTGTATAAACCAAGTTTGTATTTAATTTTGTTTTCTGAAATTCATGTACAGTGTATGTACTGTACTATCTCGAAAAGAAGCCTATGCTATCTTGGGTTTCTTTTCGAGGCTAATTTTGCAAACTAAAGTGGGGGCTTCAATTCGAGATAGGCTTCATCTCGAGATTAAGCCCACTGAGCTTTAATTCGAGGTTTTACGGTAGTTGGTCAAACTTAAGTAACATGCAGTAAGCATGTTACAAATATCCACATTTGAATGAGTGAACATCACATGCATGACGCCCTCTCTTGCGCTGTTTATATTAGATCTGTGTTTATTATTAACATTATAATTACAACTCTGTAAAATTTTGTCGTACGTGCGTACAGTCAGGTGTGAGATTATGTCCCGTCCCGTCGTCTCTGTTCTTTGTATTTTGTTATAGATGAGAACTTGTGTAAGTTTAATATCTATCGTTCTTGGTTTTAAATTGATGAACCTATTGATATTTTCTTTATATCGTGGTGTTTTCAAATACATGAAATGAGATTCCTCGAGTGAATCAATCTAAACTAGACCTATATTGATTTTTGTATGTTGGTAAAATGTACTGGGACGCCCTTCGAGATTTGCTCGTATCTATCTGTGTAAAATTATATTAAAACAGCAGGCAACTAAACTTGTTGCTAGGTTTAGCATACTCTTAACGGGTTTGTACACTTGATCTTGTCTTGTGTGTGTGAAGGTTTGTTGTTTCTAACGTTTGAATTGCTTTATACGTATTGAAATGAGTAGCATGAAGATGGTGATTTGTGGTTCCGAATGTCTTGCTATCTGCCTTAAAAAAAATAACAATTGATTTACGCAACAATGTTTAACAGTTCATTTTCATAGATTCGGGGTTTCTTTGTGTGTAAATACCAGCTTTTTGTACAATAGCTCCAACTTGTTGACATTTTATGAGCATTCGTTGTGCAGTTGATTTCACTTTTATTCATTGAAATTATGTTATCTACCAACAGGACGTTAACTTAAGTATTTGTGAATATATTTGTTGCCTCTGATATAATTGTACAAAACATACGATACTCTTTGTGACTCCTCTTCCCCAACCCAGCAGTCGCGCATCCGGATCCATGATCTGCTTTCTCGAAACGCAGAACTACGGACCCGAAGCCTGCAGACGGCGTAAGCATCTCCTGCCTAGATCAGCTTTAGTAATTTTCGTAAAAAGCAGCGTTTACGCCTATCTTAGGCCTATAGTCTTACTCTCGTAAACATGAAAAGTAATCATAGATCGGAATTGCGTAATTTGTTATTTAATATCTATTTTATTAAGATATAATTAACGAGTAATTAAATTCAATATTTAAGGATGCATCTTATATTTCGATATTTTCAGTTAATTTTAATTTTTAATTGTGAATGATTTTGATATTGTTCTCTGAAGTGTAGCCTTTGAAAACCACATCCAGTTGCTAACATTTTATCTAGTCTCTCAACAAATTAAAACAAAAAATAACTACAGAATCGTGCACTTATAGGCCGAGGGTTTACTGTATACCTGTAAATAACTGATTCAGAGTAGGTTTATGTACATGAGGCCTAGTAAAGTACTGTACTGTTAAAATAATAAGCATACAGCTTGGCGTAGTATTGTGTATTCACTATAAATACTGTACTGCTACACACAGGCCTTTTGAGTATTGTTTGAGCACCTCATGAATACTGTGAGCTATAATTGGGGCTTACGTAGTCTGTTGAGTTTAATTGCAGTACCGTATTTTGTAATCACGTATTGTTGTTTTGTATGTTTTTGTACTATTTCATGTTCAGGAATATACACATACAGTATGAAATAAGAAAATACTGTTTTTTTTGTGTTTTTTTCTATTTTTTTATTAATACTTAGATATAACAATAGAGCTAAATGTAAGTATTTATATTATTTGAGTGCAGTATTTTCATATTGTTTTATTGTGTGTGTTTGTATATTTCGTTTCTTTCTAAAGAAAACAAATTTCATGTATTGTATTTATATGTAGGCATGTGAAGAACAAATCGAATGTTGAAAATATTGAAATTTATGATTATATGACACCTAGATAGCCTCCATGTTACTCTCAGACCTAATTTTTTTAATTATAATTTTCCATTACCTTTTGAAAAATTTAGGGGGGGGGGCGTGGTGAGCCGACAGGTCTACCTTGACTCCGCCACTGCTAACTCAAATGATTCACGATACAACACGCAATTAACGTATAGGCCTACACCATAGGCCTAGTATGCTGAGTTGCACTGAAGATATGTAGATGATAGAAACTGCTAAAATAGGATCAAGTGAAGTTAACATGCATAGCCTTTCAACGAAAAATTTCCTTACCAAACCTTACTCAGCGTTTCTGTATCATTATTTTTCTATGAGGTTATACATTTTTGTATATGAGGTAATAAATATAATAGTAGTAGAAGGTATATATACGAGGTTCAGCATGTGTATATCTATCTATATACAGTACCTCCACTCTCTTCCTATTCACTCACTCCTGAAGATTGCTACTGCATGAAACAGATGTAGAGTAAATTCACGCTACGCTCGACATAACCTTTTCTCTGATAGTGGGAGTTATTTTTCATGGTTCGTCACAGCGTCTGATTTTCATAATTCGTTTAATATATTTTTCTTGTTTTAACTTTCCAAACCTTTTCGTTTCGATGAGAAGCATCCTTCATAATATTTGTGTTAGTTAATGCCAGCATTAATTCTGAACTATGTCTTGATGGCAAGTTTCAGGAAAGTTGAGTACTCTACGAAACACAAGGCCCCTGGGAATCTTAATGAATACGAGACAGAAGTTGTAAGCATTTTATGAACAACAGCGATTTTAACATTCACATGTGCAATCAGAAGCGTGTCATACCGGTACATCATTTCAAATAGTTGACGTATGAAATAAAGATCTTTAATTGTGCTTTCTGTTAGTGGAACATGTTTGTGCTGTTCTTCTAAAGTAGATAGTTAGTACATTTGTCTTATTGTGAAAAGGCTCCCACTCGACAGTAATTTAGTTCACTTTTGAGGTGTTCCTGCCTTGCGTTTAACTTACCTGTTACCAGATGTTGTTGTTTTTGTGTTTCTTGTATATGTGTTGAGATGAAAAAATAAATAAAATGAAATGCTTCACATAATGATGGCTCACTGGATTTGAACCCAGGACCCTGGGATTTGAATTAGTTTTGAAATGGTTTTCCTTTTATCGCATCCACATTATTTGTACATGGTGGTAAAGTTTAAAATGGATCGGGATGTGAATGTTTATTAAAGCCAGACTCTGGAGGTAAAACATTTATTGATACTGTATGTTGTAACTGATTTTCCTAAGACTCAAAAATAGTGTTGGACGAAAAACGGTTAATGAGATACAGATTTTTAGTCTCTGCAATTAACACCCTTGGTTCTTTATTATTGTAGATACTCAGTATGCATAGATAAATAGACCACTCATTGTACAGTTTTATAAGTATTCCTCATTTGCTCTCTGTCACCTTTATTCTTTTTTGATAAGACAGCCTATATTATATTGATTCATGATGTTTTCCTTATTCTCGCTGATGAAGGCCACAGGAGTGGCAGAAATATCCGAGTTTATAATAAATCAGTGTTCTTAAAGTCTATTACTGAAGTTGTTTCATTATTATTATTATATATATATATATATACATATATATATATATATATACATATATATATATGTATGTATATGTATGATCATGATATAATGAGTGTATTTATGATAATACAGTAAAATTGAAATTAAATAACACATTATTTTAGCCTCTCGAGTCACAGGATGCCTCGGAAATGAATGTTGCCTTAAAAAGTTGATTATTTTTTTTTTGTGTAAATTTTCTGTCTAGAATCAACAATAGCGGTGTATCGCAATGCAATACATTATACATAGTTGTAGTCTCTCATTAAAAAAAAAAAAAACAAGCCTATTAAAATATATTTAGGAAATCTATGATGTTACCATATTTTGTTGGTGGTAGCCAGGAAATTGTTTTACCACCGACACCACAATATTTGAATACAACTTCCATCAGTTTATATACGAGAAATTAGAACAACTTGACTCCGTTAAGTAGTAATCTTTTGCTAGTTGAAACCCTGAGGAAAAAGTCTCGTATTTACTATATCAAAGAGTTATTACTTTGTCGGAGTCTTATTTGAAATGTAATTATGTGATATCTTCGTCCTCAAGCTTTGTATGTTTCAGTTTTCGTATATAAAAAGAGCCGGCATTTGGCGGTCTCCATCTGACTGTTGAAAACCATCGACAGCAACGCTCCATCGCCGCAGGACCGAAACTCAAGCGTCGCTTCGAAAGTATCCAACAACCGTCTTCTTGCGCTACGAGGCAACTGAACGTTACAATTTTTTGCGTTTAATTTCCGTACTATGCTACCTAGCGGTGAAGTCATTACTAACTTTACTTAGCTCAGTCAATCTTAATGCAACTCATGTGATAGCTGTACGACAGCAAAGCTAATATTATACCGAGAAACAAGGTTACAAAAATATCGAAATAATTCTGTCACTTTTGATTATACTTTCTAGTGAATAGTTTTTTTTTTTTTAAATTGATGTACTTACACCTCGTAAGATTAAGATAACAAAGCGTGTTTGGGCCAGACCCTTTAGATTCTCCTAAAATCGACGTCCACTATTTAAAAAAATAAACATACAATAAAAGAAGGAAATAAGAAAAAATATCATTAAGCATTGAATTTAATCTCTATAATTCATTAAATTAAATGTAAAGTTGAACAATTCTAAAATCATGTGTACATTTATAGTAAATTTGTAAAATTGTATACGCATTTTGTAATTAAAGCAATCATTTTGCACAATACAGAATTCAATTTGTATCTCGACAGGAGACTTTGTTTAAGACAATATACTAATCTATATGTTGTGTTCGCGCGTGTGGGAATTTGTAATATTGAGTTCACACCGTATTGTACAATTCCTACCCTTCCAATTATAACCTAATTGTACCTAATTCTATTTATATTTAATGGTTGCCATTTAAATACGGTAATTTATAGATATTTAAAGCAAGTCATCTATTATTCATGACGTCGAGAAACGGCAGTTTTCTAGTCCAAGGAGTACTCCACTGAAGTCTCTAAGACGATTAATGTTAAATTTGTTAAACAAAAACCGAAAATACAAATAATAAAAGAATAACAATGATATTAATAACAGTTATAAAACATTAATAATAACATGAATATTGAATGTTATGTATTACTTATTTGTTATTAAGAAACTAATCAGTTATTATATTATCAAACCAAAGTGATTATTTAACTTACAATGCGAATGTTTATACCATCTATACACTAACTTAGGCCTTCATGTATTGCACTGTTTCTTTGACCTCTGTCCATTTACAACCGAAGATCAATTATACATTATGAATGGTTGTTTGTTTTATTGGTTTTATTTCGAATCATTAAAAATATAACAATAACAAAACGATGACAGAATTTGAACACAATACCTTCATGACTTATGCTTTAAAGAAGGATTTGGCCCCAAGGAAGAATGTTTTGGATTTTACATAGCAATGTCCATTTCTAGCGTCTTAAAGTAGAGCCTACCAACTTAACACGGACCACCACGTAAAACTAGAAAATCGCAGTTTTGTCCCATTTATAAAATAAACGTAGTCTAATGTTTGTCATCATGGGCCTAAAATGGAAGGCACATTATAAAACGAACAGTAAAATAGCGATAACAGGCCAATTGAAACACATTAAATAATGGAATTTTAAATAGGCATAGTTTCAAATAATGTACATGTTCATATACACATTTTGAAATTTTCCAACAGTTAATTTTAACTTGAATATGACAATGGTAACGTTTAGTGGCGTGCTGCAGTGTTAAATAAATCTGAAGTATATTTTATATAGGTCTATTTTTATTATTATATTTTATAACACAAGTGAGGTGTTTTGGGCTCATTTTTTTGTTAACATTTCCATTCATACGGTGTTTCTAGGTCTGACCTGCGTCTTGCGAAATGAGCTTCGCACTGCTCGATACGTGATCGCCCAGAGCAACATCCACTGTTTTTAGGCCTACACGTTCTTTTATATCAGAACGTGCGACTAAACCGTTGATATTATTTTAGGCCTACATCTGTTGTATCAGTAAGTTAAGTAACTTTTTTAACTTTTCCGTATACTGAAGAATTCGTTACCTACTTTAATTTGAAAATATGATGTGACGTATTTCATAATTCATGATGGAGTGTACGTATGAGGTGACACAAGGTGACATTTATTTCATGATGCCATGGTTTGAACGTCCGTTCATAAGAAATCCTTTTGGTAGCATGAACACAAGGGGCGTAATTTTATTTAAACAGAAATTTAAAAAAAATTTAAATATATGAATATACCTAATATAGATAAGTATAAAACAGAAAATTATTTAAAAAAAGAGACAAAATAAAGGTGGGTTGTCCCCACAAAAGAGAAAAAATAACCCTACTTTAATTTGAAGTGACTAACATAATATGGAGAGATTTGTCGTACAAAGAGGGAAATCTTTCAATACCCAGTTTAAAAGGACATTCCCGTTTATCGTTAAATCATATTATGTATTGTATACGGGGGAAATTTATAATTTATAATACTTACTTTTATTGATTTTATGTTTTTTATATTTTATTAACACCTTATTAACAATGAAATCAAATTGATTAAAAAAAACCAAATGAAAAATATGCATATGGAAATTCCAACATGCAGTAAAACCATTATCATTAGAATGTGAATTGCTACATATACTTAATTTTAATTGAAGGTATTAACATTTTAAAATGTTTGATATTACAATATGCAGTATAAAGATACTAACAATACTATTGCAACAAAGACTATGTTGTAGACCTACCATTATTTATGGAGAGGAATATTAACTCTGCAAGATATAAAAAATAATGAAAACATTAAAATATCATTGAATGTAGATTAGACAAATAATTATTTCATAATAGATAGGTTTAGTTATAATAAAAACATTATCTCCTAACCTTTTATCAGCAGAATATGTGAGTGAGGCTGATAACATCAGACTGAAAGAAACGTAACTAGGTGTAACATGCATTCGTCCCTACATGGAAGATAAAATACGTATGTGACTCAGATTCTGTGACTAATGTATTTTAATTTAAAAAAAGTAGCAGTATTACTTGTAAAGAAAGACAATGATGATAAAGATGATGATGATAATAATTGATTAATATATTTTACTAAAAAGTAGCAATATGTTATTACAATACTAATAATAATGATGATGATAATATAAAGATGATGATGGTGATAATGAAAATTATAATAAAAGTAATTGTTAGATATTGATAGAAATCTAAAGATGCGGCAACAAACTTAAAAATGCTGTAACTCTACCTGCTATTGGTTTGGCTAAACGTAGTATCACAATACGTTATTTACCTGAAGAAAAAAATTACCTGAAGAAAAAAAAATCGCGTTCATGTCAGAATGACTTTAATTTCGTATGGTAGCACCACCACGGGCCATGTGTTGACAATCATTATGTGTGACTTTGTTAGTTATGAGGTTCTATCATATGAAGTATTCATGGTGAAGAAAAAAAAAACTTGAATAAAATATTCGTTGAAAACAAGGTTACTTCTTAAGGTCATAAAATGCGATGTGTTTCCCCGGCAGCTTTTTTGATTGGCTCACAATTTAATTTTGAAGCAAAACCAGGCATGACTCCTCGCTATCAGTTTTTTTACCCTATAGAATTTTCAATACCTGTATTGGAATAATTAATGGAGTGCAGAGAAGGGTCAACTATCAATAAAGACTTGGCCAACCCGTGTTTTATTATGCTTTTCCATTTCTAGATGTACGGGGTAAACTGTTGTGTGTACAAACACTGTGTATATTAATATTATCTTCAACTGTGTTAATGTACATCTGTCCTCGATTCATCTTCACTAAGTGAAATCTTGAAATGTCATATTTCAGTATTGCTTCGTTTCACTAATTCTACCCTGCAGTCGCGGTCATCGCTAGTTGGCCTATATCTTGCAACTGGGGAGATATCGTAAAGTATCGTCTACGTTCTTTCCTTTGCCTTTAAGAGTTGTTTCCCCATTTGCGAATACAGCTTAAAGTGTTAATAAGTCAAAATATACTATCGTTTGTTTTTTTTAATATAATTATTTGTATATTTTATTATTATTGTTATTTATATTAATTATATATATTATTAGGCTCATTATTATAATTAGTTTTTTTTATTATCGTTAGGCTCATTATTAATAGCATTAGCATATTTTACCATCAATATTTTTACTATGTATATAATAATAATATTTATTATTATTGTTTTTTTCACATGTTTTTATGTTTATTTATGATTATTATTATTAAATATTTAATTACTTTAAGTATCTCCCTATAACTTTTATTTGAAAGAAACACGATTGAAATAATAGGATATTTTAAAAAATAAATATACCTTGTTGTTGGCGATTGTTAAATATTTTGAATTTTAACGAATTTGTCTCAGCTATATTTGTTTTAAACTATATTTTAATTCTCAAAGCTTCACCAACAAATATAATACTATCATATTTCGTTACCACGGAAATTCATAACATTTTGATAAATTGGCGATCTTATCTTATAACAACTAATTCATTATTTAAAATTGATATTCACCGATTTTATTATCCATAATGACTTGAATAATACGACATATTAACAATTCTCCAATGTCATCTTTGTATACGCTTAATTTTTGCCATTTAAAATATTCAATACTAGTTCATCAATGTTTCTATTATCATTAAATTACATTATTTAAAAGCTTAAAAATTAAGAAAATCACCCTGGGAAAATTCCATAAAAAATACAAACCAGAACTACCCACAGGAAATAAATTAGATGCCTCTCGTCCAGTCGACTTTAATAAACTCAAACATAATTCCATCGACACTTTGTGACAATTTACAGCTATATGACTTGGCTATGCCTAAAGCTTCACACCATATTGTTACATTACGTTCATTGCATCATCGCTATCTTCTTACATAAAATTTAGCCCTTGCACACATGCATCGGCAGCAGACGCAAATTCTGGAGGCGCGACACGATGGGCAACGGATCGTTTTCAACGTTTTAAACCGGCTCCGACGATCAGTAAACTTCATGGTGTTGCATCTATCCACAGAGCGCAGGCGAATTCGTCAGTCGACTGTTGGCAGATAGTGTGGTCAAGGCGTAAACTGGTCAATTTGTTTGTGGACAATGTGTCTAACACAGGCTGTATACAACATTGACTTTGAGACCTGCTTGTATCTCTAAAGCCAGGTATACACCGCAAAGGTTTGGTTGCCGACCGGCGCGATTCCATGCAGAAGACGACGCAACGAGACGAGAGAAACAGATAATTGAGGATCCGCTTATAGACTGCCACCGACAATCTGAAGCCGGCGTTGCGTCTCTAGGCGTTACAAAGAGGGGAGACTGATGCAGTGTGTGCCCGGCATCCTTTGTAATCCCCGCCCCTCTCTTTTCAGGACAGCCAGCCTTTCGAAAATGTTTACCTTATTTCTATATGACTTTTGCAACTACATCCTCCAACCTGCAGGAGTACCTATCACTCATTTACATCCTTAGCCAGGCTAGCCTCATAGCTCAGTTGGTAAAGCATCAAAAAAGTAATCGGAGAATCCTGCGTTCGATATCGATGGGAAAAATGTCTTACTCAAAAATATACTTACTTATTAATGTACTATACTACACCAGCAACTTAATAAAGCTTGCCCCAAACAAGAGTTTATTATTGTATCCTGTTTTCCAAGAGCCACTATATAGCATTGAGCCTTTATTATGGAACCGGGGTCCTCCAAAGTGTGTGCAGATATTAGTAAGTACTGTACAACAATTTCTCTAATGGGCCTAATCGATAAGTAAAAGTCGTCATATAGTTACTAAGCCGGGTACAAACTGCGTTTGTACGACCGTCGCGACGGTCGTACCAGTCTACGACCGTCGGCCAACAAATCGGCCTCCGCTGTCTATGACGGCTCTTGAGGACGAGACACCGTCTGCCAATTGTCGATGGCAGTGTGAGCACGTCGTCATCAGAAACGTCGTCATCGTCGTGTTACGTTCTCTATAATATGGAAATGCGTCGGCACAGTGTGTACCGCCTTTAAAAACAAAACAGAATGTTCTTGCTTTAAATTGCACCGGTTCTTTGTGTGATGTATGACATATTACACTACATCGTGCAGATAGTCATAAATCAATTTATAGAATACAATTCTGTTATGTTAGTCTGTTATAGTTATATGGTGTACGCTTGACACATTTAAATCATATAAACTAAAAATAAGAGTAAGAAAAACATAACAAATTAAACTTCTAAACCTCTAACTTAATGATTTTTCTTTATTTAGAAAAAAAATCTCGAGTAATTTTAAAATGTTCTTTAAAAAGAAGATGTGCTTTACTTTACTTTATCTTTCGTAATATCGAGATTTTCTTTGAAAATAAACGAGCCTTTTACGATTTGTAATATGCACATACGATAACACATTAGGATATTCTGATAAGAACTAGAATATATTTTTTATGAAAACATTTAACTGTTTTTAGCATTAGGCCTACCTACAAATTCATTTCATCATTATTTTAATTTTTTTATGGTAGACCTATAGTAATTTTACACGATTTTTGCAAATGAAAAAGCAACAATATGCCGATCAAGTGGCAGATAGATGCAATGGACAATGCGATTGTGTATCTAAGAAGTGCACACGAACTTTCGAATATGCCTTTATAATGAAATTAAATATAGGACTAATCAAACTAAAAGTAATAGTATTAATGCAATAACACTAAAAATAATGACAGTAATGTTGATGATGGTAATGATAATGACGACGACGATGATGATGACAATGACGATGATGGCATTGAAGAAGATGAAGATGACAATGGTGATAATGCTGACAATGATCACGATTATGATAATGAACAAGAGGAGGAAGGAGGAGATGATGATGATGCTGATAAAGTTGATGATAAATATAATGATGATGACGATAATATAAGATGATGATGATGATGACGATGATGATACTGGATTTATTCATTATGCGGTACGTAGACTTTCTTTATCGTTTATGAATGTGATATCAATAGTTTCCAATTTGTGTTTCTAAAATCGAAATATGAAAACAATTCTTTATCAATATTTATGCTTATATTGGTATTTTATTTTATTTTATTTTATTTATTCATCCTCGGTAGCCTAATCAGTGCAAAAGCCAAAAAAAAAAAAAAAAAAAAAAAAAAAAAAAAAACAAACAAACCAACAAAAAAAACAAAAAAACATCTTCCTTATTTGTTTAGTTGCAAAACATATATTTTTTCTTCGACTTCAAATCATATCCGAAATTAGTACTGAAAATACTGATTATATTATAATAATAATACCGATATTGGTAATAATAATAAGTTTATTTAGGATAATAATTATAAATTAAATTAATAATTCAAATTAGAATTGTGATTTAAAAAATGTTATGAACATTCCTGATAATTAAAGATAATAATTATGATAACACTAAAGTATTCATATAACAAAGATAATGTTGATATAATAAAAGATGATTTTACACAAATTATTATTGATAATAATACTAATTATAATAATAATGATAATAGTAATAAAAATCATAATAATAATAATAATAAAATATGAATAACTATAATAATGATATTGATAATAATAATAATAATAATAATAATAATAATGATAATAATATTTATAATTATTATTATTATTATTGTTAAAAAATAATAATAATACAAGTAAGTTTGTATGAGTATGTTCTTCGAATCGTGATACTTGCGTTTAATCACATGTGAATCAACAGGCATGGACAATCATAATAATTCTTAATTGCTAGTTGATTCTTTCGTTTACTAATGAGAAAAGTGATTTTTAAAAAGTGCTTTGGTTGCGTTCAATTCGGCATCGTATTGAACCTTAACAGTTCATTATAATCACTAGTCGGAGAAATAGATTATCGCTTTAGAAAAGAATTAATGCGGTCTTTCAACATACATCGTATTATCAAAGCGGTCATCGAAAGGTTGTTTTCATTAGGAATTCCGATTCTCCATCACTGACAGTTGAGTACGCTAGACCAAAGCGAATTAACGGCATTTCCGTCTTCAGTCGACGATGAAAAGAGAATAAAAATCGAAAATGGTGTTTCCATTAGACTCAACTCGTAGGCGAGTAGCTTGCTCCTTTGTTGTATTCTACTAATTCGAAAGCTTTAAAAAGCCGACGAACGAAAGTGAATGCAACGACGAATGCTGTTTAAAAGAGATAGCAGTATACGCAATGATGAATCGTCTCCATAACCTTGTGTTATCACATCCGACTGGGGAAAACGAGATTCTAAATGCTTTGAGAAACAAAATGAGTGATATTGAGTTTAGTCTTTTAAGTGGCGTATTGCTACCAAATTGGCTGCTTAGTACTGCGGGCAATTGCACCGCGATTGCTCTTACGTTTAATTATAAATACAGCTTATTATCCTCACTCTGTGTTTATAGATCATTTCAGTTGTTGATTAGTTTAAAAATAATCGACAATTTTCACAAATCGAGTATAAATTGTGTGCAATCTTCAATTTGTTTTAAGTATAAAAGTATGAAATGTGCAATTTGTTCAGTTAAAATATAATCGGTATTTCTTTCTTTAATATCCTGTTGTCATTATTATTCCCGGACTTATTGACACTAGCTTTAATCTTTAAAATACCAGTCATTAAAACGGACATTAGTAATTGCTATTTCCCGAATTGATATTCCAAATGTACTGCAACGGCTAGCAGAATTAAAAACATCCATTCAAAATTTCAAAAACAAAGGTACCGAAGCAATAACATTATCAGGTAATAGGGCCTAGAGTAATTGTAAAGCCGAGATTTATGAATTCGCATTAATAAAAAGGTTTAACATAATGCCATTATTAAATATGTTATTATTTACTCGTATTACACTGTTCAAAATTCGAATTGAAATAATTATGTACCACCGCCATCATTGACGTTCATCAATAATCAATTTATTTACTTATTAGGTAAAAATGTGTTTTTTGTTTTATTTTCATTCAACTAATTCATTATTTATCAATATATACTGTAGTGTAAATTACATTTATATTGTCTTCTAAATGTTACTAATAACCAAGGTAGAAACATATTATGTATATATGCATATGAAAAATAAAATAAATCTGAATCTAAATAAGAATCATTGTCGTCATCATCAACGTCATCTTACCATCGCAATTTTTCTTCATCATG
>NW_022699253.1:160743-181979 GCF_011630105.1 Anneissia japonica | reverse complement strand
ATATTAACGCTGTTCCTGATTGGAATGTGTGTTTCCGACGCACATGCTGTGCACGCTTTCGTTATGGCCCTTTCGGCGTTGTTTTAAGCTTGTGATTGGTTGGAATTGAACAACGTAACGGCGTTAAAAAAAGACAACGGCGTTTTCATTATGGCCCTGATGGCTAACCATAGGAGCAGGGAAGGAGTTGTTGTAATAATGTAGAAAATAACCCTTAAAGATACTGATTCCCAACCAAACTTGATCTAGGTAACAGGTTGGTGATAACATGGAGGTATAATAATAGGCCTATTTTGTGTGGTACATCCTAATGCAACTGCCAGTACGTAATTATAATATTTGTTATGTTATATGATGATCGTTATCCTCGGAAGTAACTACAAACATCCTATGATTTAATTTTGGATTTAAAATAACTGTAAAATCATACTCTTGCAACGAATGGGGAGATTTTTTTTCCATGCTGCGATAGCATTTGCAAATGAATAATATTCTTGACTTAGGCCTAGGCCTAAAAAGTACCTCAGCCGGCGACGACTCACTGGAGCAATATGCACGTCGTGAAGGTACCGTACCCTTTTCTTGAAAAACGTCAAGGCTTTGTTCCTCTTAGCCTTACCAAGTGATAAGTGATAAGTGTTTGAAAATTTAATTTTGGAACACTTCTAAGTGATTTACCAAATTATAACTCAATTCCAACCAACATTTGCAACATCTATGATGTGACATATCAACAAAAAGGCGAAGCCATATTCAATCCACTACACTAATCGGTCTATTGACAGCTGGTAAAAATGGCTTGAGTCATTTGTTAAACAAGATTTTAAAGCCTTTTGGGATGGTGTAAAACGTATGAACTCTTCTTCTACTCGTACATCTGAAGTTATTAACAATGTAAGAGGAGATGAAAACATATGTAATGATGGCTGACCACTATGAGAAATTATTCAATTGTGTTAAAAATGATATTCATAAAGACTTTGTTTTAAATAAAATTAATGAAATTAACTATGTTCTAGCATTGATGAGAGCATTTTCAATCCATATAATTTATCCGACTGTATACTTAGACTAACAGGAGGTAAATCCCCTGGAGTTGATGGTTTAAGCGCTGAGCACCCAAAACACTCTAGTAAACGTGTTGATGTTTTACTTAATTATGTTTTAATGCCATGTGTATTCATGGTTACGTCCCTGAAGAGAATGATGGGTTTAGTAGTTAAAAGTAAGTCTAGTATGGATAATAAGTTTTTGAAAACTTGTTGATTAATAACTATGGGGACACACTTAAATCTGGAGATCATCAATTCGCCTTCAAAAGTCAACACTGAAATGTGCATCTTTGTTTTTAGACAGACTGGAGTACAATAATAGAAACGGGAGTCCCGTATTTGCTTGTTTTCTGGACGCTAGTAAAGCGTTTGATAGAGTGAATCATTGGTCCTTGTATAAGCAATTAATTGAAAGGGGCACTAATAACCTTATTGCTGTTAGAGTTTTAAAATCCGGGTATGAGATGGGGTAATTCTCAGTCAAGATGTTTTAAAATAAGGAATGGTGTGCGACAAGGTGGAGTTGTCTCCTCTGTTATACAATGTATATATTGATAATTTGAATACCATATATTGTAATTATGGATGTGAGCTTTACAAAATCAAACTTAACAAGTTACGCGGATGATATGGTGCTACTTGCACCTTCTGAGTCATTGGATGCCCTTCAAAAGCTCGTTAATCTTTGTGAAGAATATGCTAATGAATTTGATATTTTATATAATTTGAAAAAAATCTATGTATGTGCTTTAGTCCCAGGAATTGAAAGTTTAACGGGAATTATAGGACTGTCCTGTGTGGCGATGAACTTAGTTATAGCCACTTCACTACTTACCTTGGCTTTGTAGTTAGTAACGATGGTAGAGATGAGCTAGATACAAAAAGGCAATATCGTTCATTGTGTATTAGGGCCAACTCCTTAACTAGAACATTTAGCAAATGCTCTGTGGATATAAAAATTGTTTTATTTAAATCATACTCTCTTAGTATGTACTGTGCGGCGTTATAATGTGGTTACAATGTTAAAACCATAAAGTCTTTACAAGTTTGCTATAATAATGCTTTTAGGATGATATTAGGACGCCCAAGACGATGCAGTGCTAGTGAAATGTTTGTTTCAAAATAATGTACCTTCATTCTATGAATATCTCAGGAAATCTGTGTACAGTTTTAAGACCAGAATTGATAAGAGTTGCAACAGCCTTATCAAATGTATCTGTTCTAAAATGACATAGGCTTGCCGATTTAGGTCAAAATCATAGGCTACTGGGAAAAATTGTTAACAATGCTTTTTAGGTATGAATCGATGCACACGGATTTCCTCATTAACATGTGAAAACTCCTTTTCAATCCTCCTTGGGGGAAAAAAGTTATAGCCGTTTTACTGAAGCCCCCTATTTTTAATTAAACTTAAATGTTTTTTTTTCTCACAGATAAGATAATATTTCGAGCATAGACCTACATATTTTGAGAAAAATGTTTGAAAGCTTGCAGCCAGGAATCCATATAAAGTATCTATGAGATCCAGGAGGAACATATACACCAAATGATGGGATTCAGAGGAATGAAGTCTATGCATGTAAATGGTAAATGTCATCAGTTTGATATTAATGCAAGTTGGGTTGGTTTGGTTAATCAGAGGGGTTTGTTCAAAGGGAGGATTTGCAATTGCGTGGCGCTAAATGTGGGCCAGGGGAGAGTAATTTACCCCCTGTCGGGAAGAAAAAACCTATGTAAGTTTTACAGAAAATGTAGCTCTGGAATCAATTAAATAAACCTTTAAAATCCCTAAATATTCAGCAGTTTTCCTACCCCTGAGGCGTTCAGAAGTGGATTCAAGGAGGCCCAGTCGGCCACCGCCCCTCTCCCCACACAACATAAATTATTCAACGTTTAAAAATCCACACTATAAGTCTGAGAGTGCCATTTCCGTCCATCTAGTGGTACTGTAATCAGCCCATCAATCAAGGTGGGGCTGGGGTGGTCTAGGCTCTCCATCTGTGAAAGTCCCACACTGAATCTACCTTATTTCAAATTCCCGGATCTGCCACTGGGGTTCTTGGTTGCCACTGGCCCCGCCCGCCTTCCGCCAAGAAGATTATCAAAGATATCGAAATATCTACCCCTTATCCGACAAAACCCATCCCCTTCCCCCCGATGGCGGGGTCCCGGTATCCCTGACATGGGTGGGGTATTGTTCTTGAGAAGGCCAATCTTCCGAATGGAAGTAGGTGAGGCCATGGGGGCAGCCCAAAATTCTGTAGACAAGGATTTGAAAGGATTATTTAATCGATTTTAAAGTTGTGCATTCTGTATAGACCTACCCGACAAGGAATGGCAGCTCTTTTCTACGGCACTGTATCTTCCTCCCCCGTAGGACACAGCTTATTGGACCAAAACATCTTTTATTTTTTTAGTTCTATGGTTAATTAGCTTTAAGGTGTATGCAAACAGCTTGAAAAGCTCAAATTTCAACCGACCAGTTTGTCGAAACCCAGTTTACTGAAACCTAATTTGCTTAGTCCATGGCCCACTTTGCTGAAACCAATTTTGCCGATTCCAGTAAACTGAATTCTGACAACCTGGTTTGCCTAAACTCAGTTTGCCGAAACCCAGTTTGCCGTCTACTGTTGTACATAAGTACAGCATACTTTGTTTTTGAAAAATTATGAGTGTTCAGGGAGGAGCCGTATTTATATTCAAATTGAAGGCAAAATAATTAGAAACAAAAATGCTGTTGGAAAACACAAGGCATAGCTATCAGTTAAAATCAGAAATTAAATAAAATGAAGGATTAAGCATCGTATCCCCCTCCTCCACCCCTCAAAATCTCCCTGACAACCCTACAAGGGATTTTATGCCAGGGCCATGACCGAGGTTCTAGTCGGCCCCTTGATTCAGATTTCTGGAACCACCACTGGCACGTGTGTATAATTGTAGATGATTATTATTAATTGTAGAAGTGGTTTGTCGCAGTGGGAACGGTTTGGTTTCCCAACCTCGAGGTCAGTGTTTCAATCCCCTCGCTGTGCATTTAGATGCCAATACGCTGATGTAGCAGCTGCAACTTTATGGAACAGTTTGTGTTCCATAGGCGTCTAATCCAATGACCGGGGGTAGTAATGTGAAGCGCTTAGAGGCCTTGTTAGCATTAAGCGCTATATAAATATAACATCATTAACTATTATCATTATTAATTTATTTATTTCCTTTAGATCTACTTATAATTAGGAGCTGATTTCACTTTTTATCATCATTTCGATCGTATTTAATACAAGTTGGGAATTGGTATTTAAGAGGAGGCTTCACTTGTCGAAATAGGGGATCGGCCGAACCAATGAGCCACATATTCCTAGGTAACAGATTTTTTACCAGGTAGTCTGGCACAAAGGAGGTGCCAGCATTTGCAGAAAGAAGGGGTGACTGACCTTGTCCACGGCTAGAGCGTTAGTGGACGATGCCAGGGTCTGCCAGAACCACTGGAAAGAGATCCAGTCACATGTACTATTAAACTATATGGAAAGGGTTAAAATAATTATCTTTGATAAAGCAGAGTGGTGGCTCTAGGATACAAATCTTTGAAGTGGGTGGGGGTGTAGGTGTGCTAGGCTGTTCACCAGAGATCTGCAGAATCATATGGACAACGCCCTTGCAATGATCCAGAAGAGTAAGCTTATAGTGTGTAGGAAAGGATCTAGACCAGATTGTCGAAACCCAATTTGCCAAGTGCCCGATTTCCGAATCAAAAACCATGAATTCTAGTTTGCCGAAACCCAGTTTGCCGAAAGTCAATTAAAATCAGTAAAACATGAACAACAGCATAAAATAGCGGCTTATTGTAGTTATGATTCTTTTTTATTCATTCTCTAAATCAAACTTCGGCTATTAGCAAAAATTGAATTAAATAGGTCTATCAAATAAAATGAAAGTATAATTATAATACAGTATATACATAGTACAAGTATATACATACATACAGTATATACAAGTTTAACTAAGATCCTCTGTCGTCGCACTTTACTTGCTTGCACTACCACGACAAAAAAAATGAATGCTATACCTTCGTCAGGCCGAGAGTTTTTGGAAGGTTGAACCTAACTCAACTTTGTCGATTGCGTTTCAGACGAATCAGGGTGTTGCTAGCTGCCCTGCCCTGACGTAATCAAGAAGGCACCCCGATTCGTCTGAAACGCAATCGGCAAAGTTCAACCTTCTTAACAACTGTCGGCGACTGTCGCCGATAGGGTGAGCGATTCTATGGAAACCGAACTTTATCTGGGATAAAGCGGATTTATGTTTCGGCCGAATCCACAGTCGTGGTGCTGGTACTGCACGATGGGTGTTTGGTTTTCCAATGGAATGGAAAGGCCAATTTTCCCGACGGCAAAGTGGGAGGGGACAAGAACGGCCAAGCACTACTCAGAGGTGGGTCTAAAGGGCGGAACACCTGGAAACTCCCACAATTAGGGTTTTGAAAATCTTTTAAATTTATTTAATTAATTTTAGAGATTTTTTTTTCTCCCTGACAAATTGTGCTTCCAGACATGAGAGAAGCCTTGACACCCACTCCCTCCCACTGACGCGAAAATCGGCCTGTCCATCTGGGACATCGCCCCTTCTCCCGTCAGGGAGATCGGGACACCTGTCTGAGACGTCGGTGGCATCGCACCCACCCCTTCCTCCTCTGTTTTGGAACATCAAACCCCCGTCAAGCAAATATCAGCACTACGACTGTGGATCCTATGTCCCCGACAGATACTGATGTACCTGACAGGGGGAATGGGCGATTTTCCCGATGGAAAGGCCGATTTTCACGACGGCAAAGTGAGCGGGGACAAGACGGCCAAGCACCACTCAGAGGTGTCTACAGAGCGAATCACCTGGAAACTCCAACGATTAGGGATTCGAAAGGCTTATTTAATCAATTATAGAGGTTTTCTCCCTTAGACAAATATTGTCCTCCCAGACATGGGAGGGAGAACCCCCACCATTGACGCGAATCCCCATTTCCCCCTTTAAGCAGAGTCCGTGATATTAACCAAACTAGCTTGCATTAAATACTATTAAGATGATAAAATTTGTCATTTATATGCTAGAATGCTTCAACTACTGAGGGCTTTTCCCTCCCCTCCCCCATCGTACCTCTCCTGGATTCCCACCATAGGCATACAGGTTGCTCTTGGGTCTCCTATAGATACCTGATATAGATTCCTGGTTACGATAGCCTACAAATTATGTAGGTATGCTTAGAGTATTATCAAATGTATGAGAAATTTAACTGAAAATGGAGGGTGGGGAGGCTTCACTAAGTATTATACCTTTTTTCCCCAAGGAGGATTGAAGAGGAGTTGTCGCATGTTAAAGAGGACACTCATGCGCATCGATTGATACCATAAAAGCTTTGTTAACAATTTTTCCCGGTACATCAGTGAAACGACCAGACTACTATGTCATTCAAAATTGAACTTAAAATGGAATCAGTTGTTGTATTTACCAGCGCAGTAAACATTGATTGTTGAAACATCGTGCATTGTCTTTAATTTGATTGATTGGTTGATTGATTAATTAATTAATTAATTAATTAATTAATTAATTTATTTATTTATTTATTTCTTTCAGGCCCATATTATTTATCTATATTGTTTGTATATATTGTGTTTGGTGCTGGGCCTTGTTTTTCTTGTGATTGTTGTCTATGGATTGTTGTTATATATAAATCAAGATAGCCGTTAACACTGTTAAGATATAATTATATAAATCATCAAAGAAAATAACAATGTTAACGGCTATCTTTATACTTATATTATATGGTAATTTTTGGTTCCTTCCTGTAGCGCCTTGAGCACTTACTGCAGTGGATCTGTGTGCTTTATAAATCTTATTATTATTATTATTATTATTATTATTATTATTATTATTATTATTATTATTATATGCTATTATTTATTTCCATTCGTACGCCCATTGTGTAATAGAGTGTACCTGACCGTTATTTGAATCTGTTCAACTTTAAGCCTCTGTGGTCTAATGGTTATGACGCTTGCCTGGACAGCGAGGGGTCACATGTTCGAATCCGTCGGAGGTATTTTTTTACACAATGTACGCCTATTCATTTATTTTTTTTATAAGACAAACAACATTCGTTGAGAGCTATACTACACGATGTATACAAACAGTCCTTTATTCGAACACCATGTATTTACCTTTTTTGATGATTTTATATATATATATAGGCCTATATATGGTGCCTGTCTCTTATACACATCTAGATGTGTATAAGAGACAGGGAACAAGATGTTGTATCAAGTATACTGTCTTCAATGAAAAGTTCCTTTATTCAGTTGCATCAAAAATAGTCTCTGGCGGATACCGGTATATATGTATATGAATCAAATAAATAATAATACAGTGTTTAAATACATAGGAACATGATTCTATAAATCGTATTATATATAGTTCATCAACGAAAGTTCCTTAATAGTTGTATGAAAAAAGAGGTCTCTGGTGGGAATCGCACCCGCAATCTCTCGCTTTCTCGGCGAGCGTCAGACCGTTAGACAACAGATGTTTTTAATGTGTATAGATATTTTGATTAATAAAAAGTGATTAGAAAAAAAAATACAATACTACTGCAACTTATCGAATTATTTTTTACAATTCTTCCTTTTAGGGCAATTTAAATATTTCCTTATTGATCGTACTATATATAGTTCTTCTGAAAATCAATATGTATTAGCTTCAACCTCACTTATTGGTAAAAATGCAATGTATTCCTCCTCATACATGTAATGATTTTTTATATCCATGCATAATTATGATATTTATAGATTGTGTTACTATGTTTGATATTGTTAAATATATACTCTCTGTATAGTGAAATCTGGTTAAACTTTTCACAATTCAATTAAAGTATTAAATTACCGCCATGTGTCTTCCGAATTAGAAGAACAGTACAACAGGAACATTAACTTATATAAAATCATCAAATATAATAATAATTGACGAAGAAAATATTTTCTCGTTTAAATTTTTAATTTCATGATAATAACTTATTAGGCAATTTAGATAATTAAGTTTGATTGTTCAATTGTATTAGTTTAACACTGGGCTTATTCGACTGGTTTATTTCGTTGACTACGATTTCTCGTTTGAGTATTATTTTCATTCGACTGGTTCGTAAAATAGACTTCGTTGACAAACGAAAATTAACGTAAACCAGAGTGCGTTAATCAGCCTTAAGTTATTCACGTGACGAAAACAAACATGGCCGATTGGTCAGTTTAGCAACAATTTACGCGTTAATATAATTTAGATTAAATTTCAGAAAATGAAAATTAAAATATTTACCCTCATTAGAGTCAAAATATAATTGTAGTCTAACAGAATTCAAAAACTAGATGAAAACAAACATTTTTTTAAAAAAAAACCCATGCTGCCACAAACTGAAGCATCCTTGATTACGCAGCGTGTATTGCGGTAACTATGCAGCCATTTTGTTTTGACAAGTATTTACCGGTTTTGTATTCGACTGGTCGTCTTCGTTAAATATGATTTTACCACTGCGCAGGTGGGCGTGTTTTAACGAAGAACGACGGCCATTGGTAAATCCGGCACATCTTATATTGTTTGTTGGATGGTATTACGAAGTCTACACTGTTGTTGAGTAAACCGACTTGGTAGTGTCCTTCTTCTCCAAATCACCATATCCTTTATCTATCTTTTTTATTGAAAGAGATGTAACCTAGATATAATGTCTTGAATGAAATGTTTCTGTATTAAATGATGAATTTTTAATAACCAGTATGCATGTTGAGCAAAGATACCAACTATACACCAAAGAAAAACTCCCAGTAAGCCACTGCATTGGTACCATCGATATTGTACCACCGATCATCTTTGTTTTGAGGCTTGATAATGGTGCTGTGTGCTTTATTTTTTCTTAAGTCAGAACACTTATTTTAAATTATCGACGTGTCCGAATTTACACACGTTTCATTTAAAAAATATTCCTTATCAGAAAACGTCTCAAATAGTACCAATAATTTAGTAGCTAGGCGTGTACATGCTACAGTGTGTGACATTTAAGGCTGGTATCACACGTCCCTGTGGTATTGTTTGTGATAAGTCAAATTATGACATCATGATGTCCACTCGAAGTAAGTAGTTTATATAGCGCATAAGATGAACCTTAGGATACACTTAATTATCAACATGATGTCAATACCATGTCGTTATAGCAATAGTGCAATACCCCTTTCAACTCGAAAATTATCCTCTGTAAAGTTTTTAATCACTTTTTAAAATACTTTTACCAACTGCATTACATTGCAAATTAAAACACTTTTTAAAATACTTTTAGTTAATTTTATTATATTAACTTTATATTGTTCTTTATCATTTTAACTTTGTCGTCGTCTTTTACTTTTTAGGCAATTGCTTGATTTGTACATTGATTTACTTTTGATTCTTTAGGTTTTAGGTAGTTTTAAGTAATGTTTTTACATATTGTATAAATTGTAATCTCTTGCATTTCAGCAATTTTCCTGCTATTAGAGAAGTAAAACAATGAATTTGAATGAAACGTACATACATAAGCAAATAGATAAATAATAATAACAGTGCTCGGATATATATATCTATATAAATATAGTCAGGATAGACGTAGAAAGGTTTATAATGTAACCATGAATATAACATTCATTTTTAAGCAACCAAGTACATTGCTTTAGTTGACTACAAAAAATTGTGAATGGTCTTGCAAAAGCAACATTTTTTGTACACTTACAGAATGGAGGGAGGGGGTACCGAAAAAGAGTACTGTTTGTACACCTGTGAAAATATTGATAATTGTAAACGACCCCTTATCTCAACACAGAAAGTAAATAATTGAATTTATTGCCTCACATTCGAAGTTTACTTTCATTGCAGATTAATACTTAGGCCCATGTTAAGACAATTTTGATTTCGGAGACATCCAGTTCTAAGAGGTTAGACTGCACAGTCTCATAGATTTAATAATCTTAGCAGGCCTACACTTAACAATGTTGTGCTTTAGACAGCTCGGACATCCACACATGGATAAAATACCTGACGGACACCACGTCGGCAAAAACCAAGAGCAGATTTTGAAAAATAATTTGTTTTTTAAAATGATTCGCTCCAGTTTGTTACTATGATTTATGTGATTTATTAAACTCCAACTTGTTATATTTATTTCATTGACAGTGATACTGCTGATTCGGAAAACTTCACAAAGTTGCGGAAGAATTCATTGACTATCGACCGACGCAATGTAGGCCCTGCACCAGGCTCGCCTGCTGACTTTGGTTCTGCATTTCTCAGTTGTTGACATTTTTAAGTATAAATAAATGTCTATTAGCTTTGTATGGATACATCCTTATTCTTATTACTATTTAATTTTTAATTTCAAACAGTAACATAGACCTATAACAATCAGTAAGATATCACCATGGCATCATCTATGCCTAGGCTTACATGATGTGGGTTTTCAATCTAAATCAATTAATTATCCCGATTTGGACGACGGATAAGGCTCAATAATAGATATATAGGCCTAAATATAATGTAATAATAAAGCTACTCTATAGATTTGTAGTCTATGTTTTACTTCATTAAATTTGACTCTGGAATAATAATGTATACGTTCAAGAATTTAAACATTAGCATATATAATTGGTTGTCAGAATAGTATGATGATGGTTTGCTTATAAACAATGGGTGATTAGCCTGCCAATTTCATGCCATGATCGCCTTACAATATTCATGCTACCTATAGGTTCAATTCCAGAATGTTTATTATAAAATTGGTGAATTAATCGTTCGATGTAAATCACAATACAACAATAGATTGAAAGTGTTGTTTTTTTTTTAAACTATTCAAACAGGTGTGCACATGTGTTTGGAAATTAAAAAACCCTTATACCAAAAAAAAACAAAACAAAACAAAACAAAAAAACAAACAAAAAAAAAACCAAAAAAATAAAAATATAAAAAAATAAATAAAAAAATTAAAAAAAAAACCAATAACAAAAAACAAAAAAAAACCTTGACAGGACCAGTCGAGGTATATTGCTAAGTTGATCATTGTTGAACTTAAAGTCAAGATCCAGGTCGCCGAATAACCTGAAAATTGAATGACACGAGCGAGTGTTTGGGCGGGATGGAGCAAATCCCGGAGATGCGATTGGGAAGATAGTCACGTGACCTTAGATGACTGATGAGGCTTTTAGCATGTTGAAAATTGCCCGAAGATTGTAATCACGTGATCGAGGTACATTTGCAGTTGTGTTCAACTAATGAGACGAAAAAGATGAGAAAAAATGAAAACTGACAGTGCGTACTTAAAGCAAGGCCTATTGCAAGCATCACAATACCAACTGAATACCACGAGATTCAAATGACTATGGGTTTGGGAAAAGTACTCGTACAGATACTATATGCCTACCGAAGGTCTTATTGCGTGAACACTTAAACTTATTTGAATAGCATAATATATACTTATTTCATATAGTTTTAGAACCAATTAACATCAATTAAGAGTACTTTATTATCATTTCTACAATTCAATGAGGATAAAACCGTGTATATATTGAATAATAAAACGTTAGACGTGGTTATCTACAGCTTATTTTTTCAATTTCAGAAGTATACAACTGTTACAATGCGTTACACTTTTATCGATAGAACTGGGGGTAAGATGTATCGCCTACTGCAGCTGGCCTAATTGTTATCACCTTAGATTCGAATGCGTTATGAATTAATCTACAGAAATTGTAAACATGCTGCAATAATACAGTTTACAGAGCGACTAGTCCACTGGATAATAAATTGTTACGACTTCATGAACAGAGCTGATAAAATGTAATGTCTTACTGCAATTATATAGATCTGTATAATTTACCGATGGAGTCGAATTCGCAGGCGAGAATCGTTTCTGTAGGGGAGTGGAGTGCCAATCGAGGATCCTGTTTTAAGGAGGATGGTTTGGAATGGTGTCTCTAAAGTGGGGGGATTTATGAAAGCTCCATCGTTTCAGCCATTTTAATCGCTTAGGCCTAAAGGAGATAACGCGGTGGGAGGACCACCATTTTGGCACTGAAGATCCACCACTGAGTTAGTCCTATATTAGTATACACTGATTTAGAATGCCTTACGGCTTCATTATCGAACAAGTAGATCAATGATAGGACCTATTACAAAGGCTTCATTTTCTTTGCAAAATGAGGCTCCAGATATTGGGATTCATAATTTTTTCTACTTATCTACTTTAATTTTTTACCTTTCATTTCAGTTGCATGTCGTGGTTAGCAGGCGCGTCGTAGTATAACACAGGCGTGTCGTGGCTTACGTACACACGCGTCGCGGGCAATGCGGACCGTGTAATAATGTACATGACCGTTGAAAATACATGCCGAAGGAGTACTACAACAGCAATGAACAAACTAAACAGCACGTTGACAGTTTTTCGTTATAACAATTAGGCCTACTAATACATGATTTCTTATTCTGAACTAATCTATAGTAAACACGGACGTTTTTCTGTTAGATTAAACACTTATCGTTATTAATAATAAATAATCTAAAAATGTAATCACAATTTCAATATATTGACAGCAATTACGACGTATAGATGTTTTATTCTAGAAAAAGATATCAATACCACGCTCTGGTGCTTTCACGCATCATACAGTTTCACGAAAATGTTTTGTAAATAGACGATATGTTTGAAATTGCAAAATATCATTCGTTACTAAATTAGTTTTCTTTAATTCTTTATTTTCCTATTATTGTATACAGTGTATTGGTTTACAAAATACATTATTTAATCGTTTCGACTGCATATTTCATTCAATCTTATCAAGTGTTCATAAAAACTAGTCGAAAATCAATCATTACATTGAATTTTGTTAAGAATAAATAAATGAAAAAATAATTATTGTAATTATAAAGTATCGACCATTGCTGAAAGGTAGTGAAAAGTAGTATTAAGTTGTAAACAATAAAATAAACATTAAGTTGTATTAAGGCCTGTTTTTTACTTCAACGATAACGATAACAATAAAAAAGCTAAAAAGCAATTGTTTATATAGAAATTAAAAGAAATAAGAGATGTTGTTACACAGAATGATTCGATTACGATTTATCAGTTATGCGATAACAACATATTTTGACAAATCAAATCCGATGGCGTCATAATCATGGAAAAACATCGTAGTAGTAGTAGTAGTAGCAACGATTTAATCGTTTATCCATGATTATGACGTCATCTGATTTGATTTGTTAAAATATTTTGTTATCGTATACACGATAAATCGTTATCGAATCGTCCTAGTGTAAAAACTTCTCTTATTTCTTTTATTTTCTATATGAACAATCGCTTTTTAGCTTTTTTATAGTTATCGTTATCGTTGAAGTATAAACAGGCCTTTAGGCTATATTAGTTGTGTTATGTTTATGCAGCATATTTACAACCAAGTAAATCCTGGTCACTCATTGCCAAATCTGGCCTTATGATGCACGGCTCTTAAACTAGCGAGTTACAATAGGAATGGAACAGATGGAGTACAACTCTAACAGTCTGGACATCATTGACGGGAAAAAAGAACAGCGGAAGACAGAAAAGCAGATGCAAAGATGAAGCAGATCAGTACTGGGGTGGTGTGAGCTGGTGTAGTAAAGCAATAGACAAATTTGGAGGCAGGATGCTAAGGCTTTTGTCTTGCAGTGGGCCGGTAATAGCTGACTATGATGACAAAGCAAAAAAATTCTTTTCACATTCTTGTTCAAACGAAATCCACAACTTACCTTTAATATAGTAAACCGGTTGTGGATATTATCAAATGAAAAAAGAAAAGCCTTAGCTTGAACTGGCAAGTCCTATACGTCATGTGAACGAATACCAGCACCAAATATTTCCATACCATACCAAAAGGATAGACGGTGGAAACTTGTCGGGAAATAATTTTTTGGGCTAAAGCTCTGCAAAACACCGCCCTAATTAGTTGCTTCAATCGGATTGGAATGCCCAACGAGGCATTAATTGCCCCGGTTATTAAGCATCCGCATAGACAGCAGAAGAGCCACGTTCGAATCCTAGTTGGGACTCATTTTTCACATTCGCAGATAGAGTTTATTTCTATACCGGTATTGTACCACGATTATCACAGCATTAATACCATAAATCTTTTTCCTTTTGTCGTCTGTTTTAATTCTGCTTTCCCCTTAAATTAATATTGTCAAATGTGTCTAGTTTTGTGAAACTTGTTACATATTATTTTATGGTATATATAATGAAAGCATTACCGGTGGACGGTTTAGAGTTTATCTCTATATTGTACCACGATTCACTGCACTAATAGGCCCTACCATAAATCTTCAATTTCGCATTGTGTTTTTCCCTTTGTTATCTGTTTTAATTCTGCTTTTTCCGTAAAATTAATATTGTCAAATGTCTACATTTTTAAAACTTGTTATATATCTATTTTTATTGTATCAATATTGTAAGTAATGTAATTGATGATTGATTTTAGTAAATGTTGTATATAGCTATGGTAAATATGTAGATTTTTTTGTAATTGTAAATATTTAATTTAATGTGCATTTTTTTTAATAATCTGATTGTAATACAAACAGTTCTGTGCCGATAATGCTATAATTATAATAATATAAATTTTGACGTCTATAGAAGAGAACCGGGATTCCGTGAGTCGGATCAGTGACCTTCTGCTGTATGTAGACACCATAACCAACTAGGCCATTGAGGTATGTCTCTTACTATCAAATAATGTTAAACTAATTTCAGTAGGACGTTGTATTCATGATTCCATAATTCCAACAAATTATTATTAAGTGTGCATTGTTTATGTCACGTGTTACAGCTGGGTTTAGGATTACAGAAATGCGGATGCTGCGTTAGCATCAACAGTTACTTAGAAAAAGTAATTATTTAGTAACATATTCATGAACACGCATTGTGTGAATGTAGATTCTAACGTTCATTAATGTACACACAAACTCACTCTTCTGCACTCATAAATTTAGCATCCAAGCAAATAAAAGTCAACATATGCAGCATCATAAGGGGATTAATAGCAAAAATAAATTGTTACGGTAAAACGTCAAACCGTGAAAAAATATTTGGATATTTGTGCTTCGTGTTAAGCACTAGTTGTGCCAGCCTTTCGTTGGAAAAACCTAAAAAACAACGATTTAAACTAACTGATTCGGCGCCTTCCGACCTACTTTGGCTCCTTGTTAAAACACACCGAATGCATTACAAGCCAGATTCGATGTCATTGTTCGATAATGTTTTTCTACAGTAATAGAAATGTGAAGCAATTCATATTTATTTCATTAAGTCACACTACTATCATAGTGTAGACTTCAATCAGGCCGGCCTGGTACAAACGCACCAGCTAGCGTAATTATATATTGCTCCAGGCTATCGCTATTTCTGCTGTGGAGATTCTACGCTTAATAGTTTTGAAAATAGAGGCGGTTCTCGTAGCATTTTCTGTTAAATGATTTTTGACAAAACTACTTAGTTTTCACGTCATGGTAAAGAGAAATTGTGCGAGTGGGCTTTCGTTGCATGTTTTCTTTGGTTAGCCGATTTCTTGCGGCGTTCTTAGGGGCTATTCCATTTGGGTGCCGCGCTTGGTAAATAATGTTAGTTTTACGGCATATAGGTAAAAGGGTACCACGAATAGCCTGCCCTTGAAATCATTAATGAGGGACAAAAAAAAAAAAAAAAAAACTCCTAAAGTTTACAAGTACGTGTCATATTTTATTTGAATTTTCACAAATCTTTTGACGGGTAAGAGTTTTAAGATGCATCTTTACACGACCAGTAATTTAATTTTTTATGAGTACTAATCGTATGATAATATAATTAGTCCTACAGGTCCTACAGGGACATTATTATGTTTAAATTTAAACGAGATTTTTTTTTTAAATAAAATGATAATGAATGCTAAATTATAAAATACAATGTGAAGACTAAAATAAGACAAGATAACCCCGAAATTTAGCAAAAATAAAATGCAATAAATAAATATATAAATTAATTAATTACGCGTACGAACAATAAGTATCTAAATTTTTTAATTAATATGTTTATTGTGTACTTAAAGTGACAGAGTGCCTATAGTGGTCACTCTAATAAAGTGAAATACTTAGAGTGATTTTTTTTTTACTAATTAAAGAATTATATTCACTCATTTAAGAATGAAATTTCACTCGAGAAAGAGTGAAATTGGAGTAATCCGGCACTTTTTTAAGTAAAGTTCACCAAGAGAGGTGCAGGAGCTAGGCCACTAGATTCTACTTTGTTTTACAAAATTGTAAGCAAAAGCTATATTGTAAACACGAAAATTCTGAGCCAAGACCTGAGCATTTAAGACAACACTATAGTTGGTGGCAAATGAATGAGGGTTGGGAAAGCAAGAAAATATATAGCGATTCGCTGAAACAAACTAAGAAGCAGCTAAGAATTGATTAGAACAATATTTATAATATATATATATATATATATAATATTATTATCATAATATATATATATTATATTATAATTATATGTATATTATATTAATATATATTATAATATATATATATATATATCATAATAATTTATACAATAATAACGGTGTTCAAATAGGTAGGAATTTTCGTTAATGAGATATGCCTGATACGATTATTACAACATGTTCCTATTCGAACACTATTATTATTATTATGTATCTATTTGTTAAAATATATATATTTATTAAAAATATATATACATACCTATGTAATATAGATATGAGAGTCGGTTATGCAATTGGTCTGTCGAGGACATACTTCCCATACCTCCATAAGTAATAATAAATACATAAATATGTGAAAATATATTACTCTAGTCGTTTGAATAACATTGGCTTATTCATTCCTTATTCATTCATTCTCTTTTTATTTCGGAAATATATCCATATACTTACAATTACCAGTTACAATTAGATGATTACTAAAAGAAAGGAAAAATGAATACAGCAAGGCATTCCATTTCAGATGCAGTTTGGGGCTTTTAAGAATGTGCTGTGACACAGTATACACTAACTTGTTGCAACCATTTGTGATCCTTCTCCTAAATTCGAAACGGATTTTCTAATAAATTCATAGAAAGAGGGAATATTTCTAGACACGAACATTTCACTACCACTACAAACGTGGTAACTTTAGAAACATTCGAAATGCCTTATTATAGCAAACTTCCAATGATCTAATAGTAGATACATTATAACTTGCCCATAATGAGGCACAGTACATATTGACACAGTAACTCTTAAATAATAAACATTTGACATCATCAGAGTATTTTTTGAATTTGCTACGCATATATAAGTATAATATATATATATATATATGTATATATATATATATACATACACACATGCACACACACCCCCACACGTACCAACACCCCCCGACACACACACACACACACATATATATATATATATAATATATATTTATAGGCATATATATATGAGATAAGGTAAGATAACTTTATTGTTCCACAAGGGAAATTCTTCTGCTCGTCATCACATATAATATTATGTAAAACCAAATTATAAAAAAAATAAATAAAAACAGTCACTATAGAAAATATAACAATTTACAAGTAAAATACAATGACTCCCATCGATAAAATAATTGAATTACTATAATGATTATTATTCGTATATATATATATGTATACTGTCTCTTATACACATCTGATGTGTATAAATATATATATATATAATATACACAATATCAACAGAGGAATGGATACTGGATATTCTTTGTTGTTTTACGAGGTAAGAATTTCATTTTCGCTTTAGTAATAGAGTTCTACCAGCAACAATAAAGAAATTGGATTGCCCAATGCATTCGGAGAGACAATGACGACCCATGCAAGATTCTTACCTTCAACAGTACCAAGAACAGATTAAAAGGAAGAATCATACAGTCCATTTTTAGTAGAGCTGTTGCATCTCTTCACAAATGGAAAAATCTCAATTCATTCGAACCTGCTTCCCATGTGTAAAACCATGTAATGATTAAGGATTTTTTTTCAGGGTAATCATCGGATGAGCTGTGCAGTAGGCACAACATAATCCGATCAGAGAAGTGAGCGACCTTTGCCCATGATGAGCTCCAGGATCCTTCTGACCCGGGAGGAGAGTACCTGCAAGGGTTACAGGTTAATCAAATAATTAAACAAATCAAACAATTAAAAAAATATAATAATAAATAATAACAACAACAACAACTATAACAACAGCAATAACAACAACAATAATAACAACAACAATAATAATAATAATAATAATAATAATAATAATAATAATAATAATAATAATAATAATAATAAGTATGCATTATACCAACTATGCAAAGCTACATGTACAAAACATTATAGCACAGAATATGCTGGTCTCTCTCTGTCAAAAAGCAGTGTATGTCAACTGATATCAGTCAGTGACGGCCTGATGTCGTCATGACAGAGGACGGCTAACAAAACGAGTAACAAGTAAGTAATAGATAAGCATTATTTTGATATTATTACATAATGTTGTTTATTCCAGTATTAATTAATACTGATTATAATTTTATTAACCTCAAAATTTATACAATTTTAAGATTATGTATTTAAAATATATTCTAAAGATTAACCATCATTTATTTTATCGATGTTTATTATTTTTAAGAAGGCCTCACAATACTAAAAACATTTACAATAAAGGCAGAAAGTAAGGCTTGTTAACTGTGCAGGGTGTTAAACCATGGGTACATGTACAGTAAAGTAACCGATTAATAAATTGACAATGGATTATTCCGTTGTTATTTGTTACGATGATTTAAAGGTACCCCCTTAATTCACGATTTGTCACTAACAGTTTCATTAGAATTTATATTAAGTTTAAACCGGGCTAATGTTAAATATCGATATCGATGAAGTTCACACCTTTTAAAACCATTCTCTACTTGTCAAAAAAAATAATTACGCAAATCTTTTCCTGAAAACAGACAAGTGTGTTTAAAATCAACAGTGTATTATTTATGTGGCACATTTATTTATTTTATTTACTCAACACTGTTCGCGATTAAAATCTGTCGCGTTTAACCATATTAAATTGGTTTGGTAACGCGCTCTGCAGCATTGAGAAATAGTTTTATACGTTTTGTGTTGTATACATCTCTAACAAAAATGTATCATACTTACCTAAAAAATTGAAATGAATTACCTCATAGGTCGAACAGAGACGTCTGTTAAGATTTAAAATATTACCATTGTTAAACATGGTCTAACAAAGTTAACACGAAGCGAATGTATAAATAATGGAATAAACGAGGTAGATTATAATTCATTATGGTTTAAAGAGGCAAGCCCACATTTGTATCACGGCTTTACATGTTTATTCTCGACTGTATATATATATAATAAGTTGGCTATATATAATATATACATTTCTATAGTTTCGTTTTATATATGTACGGTACGCGATACAAATATATATTCATTTTGTTCATTTTTCGATAAGCCAGATGAAATTCTTTATTACAAGATTGCTCAGTCTAGTTATAAATAAAATTTGAAAATAGATATTATTGTTTCTTTAATATATTATTATTCTTTTAGTTCAGTATTGCATAATATATGTATTGTCCATTTGTATGCTATGCAATATTAATTCAGCATCCCAAATGTTATTCTTAGTGGAGAGCGTTGACGATGATTTGACTCATACTGTAACCAATATTATAGTAAAGCGTAAATGTACAATAATATATATATATAGGATCGTTGTACAGTGAGCTCTCCGCCATTTTCCGACGGCTAATCGATCGTTTTACAGTGAGCTCAGTCATTTTCTGAAGGATTAAGGATGGTTGTACAGTGAGCCCAGTCATTCTCCGACGGATTAAGGATCGTTGCGCCTGTCTCTTATACACATCTATATATATATATATATATATAACATAGGATACTCTGCTAAGCTGCTCAATGCAATACTGTAGAGCATATATATAGTATAGTATATTTACGCTAGGTTTAAATATGGGTTGTTGTTACTCCGAGTTTCATGCTTAATGGCGATCATCAGACAACTGACAGTAATTAGGCCTGTTGTTATCCTATTTATATTGCTCTATTGTTGTTAATACGGTTTAGTGGGTTGCTGTTGTGACGACACTAGCGACTACTTCGGTTCTTTTGTTTATGTTTGGTTGTTTTGCCATTAGGATCGCTAGTTTTCCTTCTATGCATAGGTTGCACTGGCTAGATTTAGTTAGTGAACAAAATTACTGCGAAACCCCAATGTTATTGATTGCTTCTCAGACTTATCATCTTAAACGTTTACAACTATAAAAATAGAAGAAAACATTTATCAATGATGTGAAGAGCCATTTGTTTAATACATTCATGCCTTACATCTGTCGTTGTGTTTGTCAATATTTTACATACACCAAATGAATGAATGGAAATAAAATAAGTAATACCCCAATTTTTAACAAACATGTAGAATGCAATGAATTGTGGCACAAAATTGACTGATCGTTGTACAGTGAACTCAGTCATGTTCCGACGGATTAAGGATCGTTGTACAGTGAGCTCAGCCATTTTCCGACGGATTAAGGATCGTTGTACAGTGAGCTCAGTCATTATCCGACAGATAAAGGATCGTTGTACAGTGAGCTCTCCGCCATTTTCCGACGGCTAATCGATCGTTTTACAGTGAGCTCAGTCATTTTCTGAAGGATTAAGGATGGTTGTACAGTGAGCCCAGTCATTCTCCGACGGATTAAGGATCGTTGCGCAGTGAGCTCAGTCATTCTCCGACGGATTAAGAATCGTTGCGCATTGAGCTCAGTCATTTACCGACGGATTAAGGATCGTTGTACAGCGAGCTCCGTCATTTTCCGACGGATTAATGATCGCTGTGCAGTGAGCTCAGTCTTTTCCGACGGATTAACGACCGTTGTACAGTGAGATCAGTCATTCTCTGACCGGGATTAACGATCGTTGTATAGTGAGATCAGTCATTCTTCGACTGAATCACTCTACAAAATAGTGTTTGTATGGCAAAATGTTGTTAATGAATAAGTTGAAATATTCATTGTTCATTATACACATAAGAT